>NW_027450427.1:0-17500 GCF_964194025.1 Convolutriloba macropyga | reverse complement strand
AGCCAATCAGAGTGCGAGAAAAGCGCTCCCAAATGGCCTAACAGTGGCAGCCAATCAGAGTGCGAGAAAAGCGCTCCCAAATGGCCTAACAGTGGCAGCCAATCAGAGTGCGAGAAAAGCGCTCCCAAATGGCCTAACAGTGGCAGCCAGCTAGAGCTAGCTTAAGTTAGCTTGGGTTAGCTTGAGTTAGCTTTAATTAGCTTTAATTAGCTTAAGCTAGCTTAAGTTAGCTTGGGTTAGCTTGAGTTAGCTTGAGCTAGCTTGAGTTAGCTTGAATTAGCTTGAGTTAGCTTGAATTAGCTTGAGTTAGCTTGAGTTAGCTTGAATTAGCTTGAGTTAGCTTGAGTTAGCTCGGGTTAGCTTGAGTTTGACTTCATTAACCCAAGTTAGCTTGGGTTAACTTCATTAAGTTAGCTTGAACTAGCTTGAGTTAGCTTGAGTTAGCTTGAGTTAGCTTGAGTTAGCTTGAGTTAGCTTGTCTTAGCTTTAGCTAGCTTGAGTTAGCTTGAACTAGCTTTAGCTACCTTGAGTTAGCTTGAGTTAGCTCGGGTTAGCTTGAGTTAGCTTGAGTTAGCTTGAGTTAGCTTTAGCTAGCTTGAGTTAGCTTGAGTTAGCTTGAGTTAGCTTGAGTTAGCTTGAATTAGCTTGAGTTAGCTTGAGTTAGCTTTAGCTAGCTTGGGTTAGCTTGAGCTAGCTTGAGTTAGCTCGGGTTAGCTTGAGTTAGCTTGAGTTAGCTTTAGCTAGCTTGAGTTAGCTTGAGTTAGCTTGAGTTAGCTTGAGTTAGCTTTAGCTAGCTTGAGTTAGCTTGAACTAGCTTGAGTTAGCTTGAGCTAGCTTGAGTTAGCTTGAGTTAGCTTGAGTTAGCTTTAGCTAGCTTGAGTTAGCTTGAACTAGCTTTAGTTAGCTTGAGTTAGCTTGAGTTAGCTTGAGTTAGCTTGAGTTAGCTTGTCTTAGCTTTAGCTAGCTTGAGTTAGCTTGAACTAGCTTTAGCTACCTTGAGTTAGCTTGAGTTAGCTCGGGTTAGCTTGAGTTAGCTTGAGTTAGCTTGAGTTAGCTTTAGCTAGCTTGAGTTAGCTTGAGTTAGCTTGAGTTAGCTTGAACTAGCTTGAGTTAGCTTGAGTTAGCTTGAGTTAGCTTGAGTTAGCTTGAGTTAGCTTGAGTTAGCTTGTCTTAGCTTTAGCTAGCTTGAGTTAGCTTGAACTAGCTTTAGCTACCTTGAGTTAGCTTGAGTTAGCTCGGGTTAGCTTGAGTTAGCTTGAGTTAGCTTGAGTTAGCTTTAGCTAGCTTGAGTTAGCTTGAGTTAGCTTGAGTTAGCTTGAGTTAGCTTGAATTAGCTTGAGTTAGCTTGAGTTAGCTTTAGCTAGCTTGGGTTAGCTTGAGCTAGCTTGAGTTAGCTCGGGTTAGCTTGAGTTAGCTTGAGTTAGCTTTAGCTAGCTTGAGTTAGCTTGAGTTAGCTTGAGTTAGCTTGAGTTAGCTTTAGCTAGCTTGAGTTAGCTTGAACTAGCTTGAGTTAGCTTGAGCTAGCTTGAGTTAGCTTGAGTTAGCTTGAGTTAGCTTTAGCTAGCTTGAGTTAGCTTGAACTAGCTTGAGTTAGCTTGAGTTAGCTTGAGTTAGCTTGTCTTAGCTTTAGCTAGCTTGAGCTAGCTTGAACTAGCTTTAGCTACCTTGAGTTAGCTTGAGTTAGCTCGGGTTAGCTTGAGTTAGCTTGAGTTAGCTTGAGTTAGCTTTAGCTAGCTTGAGTTAGCTTGAGTTAGCTTGAGTTAGCTTGAACTAGCTTGAGTTAGCTTGAGTTAGCTTGAGTTAGCTTGAGTTAGCTTGAGTTAGCTTGTCTTAGCTTTAGCTAGCTTGAGTTAGCTTGAACTAGCTTTAGCTACCTTGAGTTAGCTTGAGTTAGCTCGGGTTAGCTTGAGTTAGCTTGAGTTAGCTTGAGTTAGCTTTAGCTAGCTTGAGTTAGCTTGAGTTAGCTTGAGTTAGCTTGAGTTAGCTTGAATTAGCTTGAGTTAGCTTGAGTTAGCTTTAGCTAGCTTGGGTTAGCTTGAGCTAGCTTGAGTTAGCTCGGGTTAGCTTGAGTTAGCTTGAGTTAGCTTTAGCTAGCTTGAGTTAGCTTGAGTTAGCTTGAGTTAGCTTGAGTTAGCTTTAGCTAGCTTGAGTTAGCTTGAACTAGCTTGAGTTAGCTTGAGCTAGCTTGAGTTAGCTTGAGTTAGCTTGAGTTAGCTTTAGCTAGCTTGAGTTAGCTTGAACTAGCTTGAGTTAGCTTGAGCTAGCTTGAGTTAGCTTGAGTTAGCTTGAGTTAGCTTTAGCTAGCTTGAGTTAGCTTGAACTAGCTTGAGTTAGCTTGAGTTAGCTTGAGTTAGCTTGAGTTAGCTTGTCTTAGCTTTAGCTAGCTTGAGCTAGCTTGAACTAGCTTTAGCTACCTTGAGTTAGCTTGAGTTAGCTCGGGTTAGCTTGAGTTAGCTTGAGTTAGCTTGAGTTAGCTTGAGCTAGCTTGAGTTAGCTTGAGTTAGCTTGAGTTAGCTTTAGCTAGCTTGAGTTAGCTTGAACTAGCTTGAGTTAGCTTGAGCTAGCTTGAGTTAGCTTGAGTTAGCTTGAGTTAGCTTTAGCTAGCTTGAGTTAGCTTGAACTAGCTTGAGTTAGCTTGAGTTAGCTTGAGTTAGCTTGAGTTAGCTTGTCTTAGCTTTAGCTAGCTTGAGCTAGCTTGAACTAGCTTTAGCTACCTTGAGTTAGCTTGAGTTAGCTCGGGTTAGCTTGAGTTAGCTTGAGTTAGCTTGAGTTAGCTTTAGCTAGCTTGAGTTAGCTTGAGTTAGCTTGAGTTAGCTTGAACTAGCTTGAGTTAGCTTGAGTTAGCTTGAGTTAGCTTGAGTTAGCTTGAGTTAGCTTGAGTTAGCTTGTCTTAGCTTTAGCTAGCTTGAGTTAGCTTGAACTAGCTTTAGCTACCTTGAGTTAGCTTGAGTTAGCTCGGGTTAGCTTGAGTTAGCTTGAGTTAGCTTGAGTTAGCTTTAGCTAGCTTGAGTTAGCTTGAGTTAGCTTGAGTTAGCTTGAGTTAGCTTGAATTAGCTTGAGTTAGCTTGAGTTAGCTTTAGCTAGCTTGAGTTAGCTTGAGTTAGCTTGAGTTAGCTTGAGTTAGCTTTAGCTAGCTTGAGTTAGCTTGAACTAGCTTGAGTTAGCTTGAGCTAGCTTGAGTTAGCTTGAGTTAGCTTGAGTTAGCTTTAGCTAGCTTGAGTTAGCTTGAACTAGCTTTAGTTAGCTTGAGTTAGCTTGAGTTAGCTTGAGTTAGCTTGAGTTAGCTTGTCTTAGCTTTAGCTAGCTTGAGTTAGCTTGAACTAGCTTTAGCTACCTTGAGTTAGCTTGAGTTAGCTCGGGTTAGCTTGAGTTAGCTTGAGTTAGCTTGAGTTAGCTTTAGCTAGCTTGAGTTAGCTTGAGTTAGCTTGAGTTAGCTTGAGTTAGCTTGAGTTAGCTTGAGTTAGCTTGTCTTAGCTTTAGCTAGCTTGAGTTAGCTTGAACTAGCTTTAGCTACCTTGAGTTAGCTTGAGTTAGCTCGGGTTAGCTTGAGTTAGCTTGAGTTAGCTTGAGTTAGCTTTAGCTAGCTTGAGTTAGCTTGAGTTAGCTTGAGTTAGCTTGAGTTAGCTTGAATTAGCTTGAGTTAGCTTGAGTTAGCTTTAGCTAGCTTGGGTTAGCTTGAGCTAGCTTGAGTTAGCTCGGGTTAGCTTGAGTTAGCTTGAGTTAGCTTTAGCTAGCTTGAGTTAGCTTGAGTTAGCTTGAGTTAGCTTGAGTTAGCTTTAGCTAGCTTGAGTTAGCTTGAACTAGCTTGAGTTAGCTTGAGCTAGCTTGAGTTAGCTTGAGTTAGCTTGAGTTAGCTTTAGCTAGCTTGAGTTAGCTTGAACTAGCTTGAGTTAGCTTGAGTTAGCTTGAGTTAGCTTGAGTTAGCTTGAGTTAGCTTGTCTTAGCTTTAGCTAGCTTGAGTTAGCTTGAACTAGCTTTAGCTACCTTGAGTTAGCTTGAGTTAGCTCGGGTTAGCTTGAGTTAGCTTGAGTTAGCTTGAGTTAGCTTTAGCTAGCTTGAGTTAGCTTGAGTTAGCTTGAGTTAGCTTGAACTAGCTTGAGTTAGCTTGAGTTAGCTTGAGTTAGCTTGAGTTAGCTTGAGTTAGCTTGTCTTAGCTTTAGCTAGCTTGAGTTAGCTTGAACTAGCTTTAGCTACCTTCAGTTAGCTTGAGTTAGCTCGGGTTAGCTTGAGTTAGCTTGAGTTAGCTTGAGTTAGCTTTAGCTAGCTTGAGTTAGCTTGAGTTAGCTTGAGTTAGCTTGAGTTAGCTTGAATTAGCTTGAGTTAGCTTGAGTTAGCTTTAGCTAGCTTGGGTTAGCTTGAGCTAGCTTGAGTTAGCTCGGGTTAGCTTGAGTTAGCTTGAGTTAGCTTTAGCTAGCTTGAGTTAGCTTGAGTTAGCTTGAGTTAGCTTGAGTTAGCTTTAGCTAGCTTGAGTTAGCTTGAGCTAGCTGAGTTAGCTTGAGTTAGCTAGCTTGAGCTTGAGCTAGCTAGCTAGCTTGAGCTTGAGCTAGCTAGCTCGCTTGAGCTTGAGCTTGAGCTAGCTAGCTTGAGCTTGAGCTAGCTAGCTAGCTTGAGCTTGAGCTTGAGCTAGCTGGCTTGAGCTTGAGCTAGCTAGCTTGAGCTTGAGCTAGCTAGCTAGCTAGCTTGAGCTTGAGCTTGAGCTAGCTAGCTAGCTTGAGCTAGCTATCTAGCTTGAGCTTGAGCTAGCTAGCTAGCTTGAGCTTGAGCTTGAGCTTGAGCTAGCTGGCTTGAGCTTGAGCTAGCTAGCTTGAGCTTGAGCTAGCTAGCTAGCTTGAGCTTGAGCTTGAGCTAGCTGGCTTGAGCTTGAGCTAGCTAGCTTGAGCTTGAGCTAGCTAGCTAGCTTGAGCTTGAGCTTGAGCTAGCTAGCTAGCTAGCTTGAGCTTGAGCTTGAGCTTGAGCTAGCTAGCTTGAGCTTGAGCTAGCTAGCTAGCTTGAGCTTGAGCTTGAGCTAGCTAGCTTGAGCTTGAGCTTGAGCTAGCTAGCTTGAGCTTGAGCTTGAGCTAGCTAGCTTGAGCTTGAGCTTGAGCTAGCTAGCTTGAGCTTGAGCTTGAGCTAGCTAGCTAGCTAGCTTGAGCTTGAGCTAGCTAGCTTGAGCTTGAGCTAGCTAGCTAGCTTGAGATTGAGCTTGAGCTAGCTGGCTTGAGCTTGAGCTAGCTAGCTTGAGCTTGAGCTAGCTAGCTTGAGCTTGAGCTAGCTAGCTAGCTTGAACTTGAGCTAGCTAGCTAGCTTGAGCTTGAGCTTGAGCTAGCTAGCTAGCTTGAGCTTGAGCTTGAGCTAGCTGGCTTGAGCTTGAGCTAGCTAGCTTGAGCTTGAGCTAGCTAGCTTGAGCTTGAGCTAGCTAGCTAGCTTGAACTTGAGCTAGCTAGCTAGCTTGAGCTTGAGCTAGCTAGCTAGCTTGAGCTTGAGCTAGCTAGCTAGCTTGAGCTTGAGCTTGAGCTAGCTAGCTTGAGCTTGAGCTTGAGCTAGCTAGCTAGCTTGAGCTTGAGCTAGCTAGCTTGAGCTTGAGCTAGCTAGCTTGAGCTTGAGCTAGCTAGCTAGCTTGAGCTTGAGCTAGCTAGCTAGCTTGAACTTGAGCTAGCTAGCTAGCTTGAGCTTGAGCTAGCTAGCTAGCTTGAGCTAGCTAGCTAGCTTGAGCTTGAGCTTGAGCTAGCTAGCTTGAGCTTGAGCTAGCTAGCTAGCTTGAGCTTGAGCTAGCTAGCTAGCTTGAGCTTGAGCTAGCTAGCTAGCTTGAGCTTGAGCTTGAGCTAGCTAGCTTGAGCTTGAGCTTGAGCTAGCTAGCTAGCTTGAGCTTGAGCTAGCTAGCTTGAGCTTGAGCTAGCTAGCTTGAGCTTGAGCTAGCTAGCAAGCTTGTGCTTGAGCTAGCTAGCTAGCTTGAGCTTGAGCTTGAGCTAGCTAGCTTGAGCTTGAGCTAGCTAGCTTGAGCTTGAGCTAGCTAGCTTGAGCTTGAGCTAGCTAGCAAGCTTGTGCTTGAGCTAGCTAGCTAGCTTGAGCTTGAGCTTGAGCTAGCTGGCTTGAGCTTGAGCTAGCTAGCTTGAGCTTGAGCTAGCTAGCTTGAGCTTGACCTAGCTAGCTAGCTTGAACTTGAGCTAGCTAGCTAGCTTGAGCTTGAGCTAGCTAGCTAGCTTGAGCTTGAGCTAGCTAGCTAGCTTGAGCTTGAGCTTGAGCTAGCTAGCTTGAGCTTGAGCTTGAGCTAGCTAGCTAGCTTGAGCTTGAGCTAGCTAGCTTGAGCTTGAGCTAGCTAGCTTGAGCTTGAGCTAGCTAGCTAGCTTGAGCTTGAGCTAGCTAGCTAGCTTGAACTTGAGCTAGCTAGCTAGCTTGAGTTTGAGCTAGCTAGCTTGAGCTTGAGCTAGCTAGCTTGAGCTTGAGCTAGCTAGCTAGCTTGAACTTGAGCTAGCTAGCTAGCTTGAGCTTGAGCTAGCTAGCTAGCTTGAGCTTGAGCTAGCTAGCTAGCTTGAGCTTGAGCTTGAGCTAGCTAGCTTGAGCTTGAGCTTGAGCTAGCTAGCTAGCTTGAGCTTGAGCTAGCTAGCTTGAGCTTGAGCTAGCTAGCTTGAGCTTGAGCTAGCTAGCTAGCTTGAGCTTGAGCTAGCTAGCTAGCTTGAACTTGAGCTAGCTAGCTAGCTTGAGCTTGAGCTAGCTAGCTTGAGCTTGAGCTAGCTAGCTAGCTTGAGCTTGAGCTTGAGCTAGCTAGCTAGCTAGCTTGAGCTTGAGCTTGAGCTTGAGCTAGCTAGCTTGAGCTTGAGCTAGCTAGCTAGCTTGAGCTTGGGCTTGAGCTAGCTAGCTTGAGCTTGAGCTTGAGCTAGCTAGCTTGAGCTTGAGCTTGAGCTAGCTAGCTTGAGCTTGAGCTTGAGCTAGCTAGCTTGAGCTTGAGCTTGAGCTAGCTAGCTAGCTAGCTTGAGCTTGAGCTAGCTAGCTTGAGCTTGAGCTAGCTAGCTAGCTTGAGCTTGAGCTTGAGCTAGCTGGCTTGAGCTTGAGCTAGCTAGCTTGAGCTTGAGCTAGCTAGCTTGAGCTTGAGCTAGCTAGCTAGCTTGAACTTGAGCTAGCTAGCTAGCTTGAGCTTGAGCTTGAGCTTGAGCTAGCTAGCTAGCTTGAGCTTGAGCTTGAGCTAGCTGGCTTGAGCTTGAGCTAGCTAGCTTGAGCTTGAGCTAGCTAGCTTGAGCTTGAGCTAGCTAGCTAGCTTGAACTTGAGCTAGCTAGCTAGCTTGAGCTTGAGCTAGCTAGCTAGCTTGAGCTTGAGCTAGCTAGCTAGCTTGAGCTTGAGCTTGAGCTAGCTAGCTTGAGCTTGAGCTTGAGCTAGCTAGCTAGCTTGAGCTTGAGCTAGCTAGCTTGAGCTTGAGCTAGATAGCTTGAGCTTGAGCTAGCTAGCTAGCTTGAGCTTGAGCTAGCTAGCTAGCTTGAACTTGAGCTAGCTAGCTAGCTTGAGCTTGAGCTAGCTAGCTAGCTTGAGCTAGCTAGCTAGCTTGAGCTTGAGCTTGAGCTGGCTAGCTTGAGCTTGAGCTAGCTAGCTAGCTTGAGCTTGAGCTAGCTAGCTAGCTTGAGCTTGAGCTAGCTAGCTAGCTTGAGCTTGAGCTTGAGCTAGCTAGCTTGAGCTTGAGCTTGAGCTAGCTAGCTAGCTTGAGCTTGAGCTAGCTAGCTTGAGCTTGAGCTAGCTAGCTTGAGCTTGAGCTAGCTAGCAAGCTTGTGCTTGAGCTAGCTAGCTAGCTTGAGCTTGAGCTTGAGCTAGCTAGCTTGAGCTTGAGCTAGCTAGCTTGAGCTTGAGCTAGCTAGCTTGAGCTTGAGCTAGCTAGCAAGCTTGTGCTTGAGCTAGCTAGCTAGCTTGAGCTTGAGCTTGAGCTAGCTGGCTTGAGCTTGAGCTAGCTAGCTTGAGCTTGAGCTAGCTAGCTTGAGCTTGAGCTAGCTAGCTAGCTTGAACTTGAGCTAGCTAGCTAGCTTGAGCTTGAGCTAGCTAGCTAGCTTGAGCTTGAGCTAGCTAGCTAGCTTGAGCTTGAGCTTGAGCTAGCTAGCTTGAGCTTGAGCTTGAGCTAGCTAGCTAGCTTGAGCTTGAGCTAGCTAGCTTGAGCTTGAGCTAGCTAGCTTGAGCTTCAGCTAGCTAGCTAGCTTGAGCTTGAGCTAGCTAGCTAGCTTGAACTTGAGCTAGCTAGCTAGCTTGAGTTTGAGCTAGCTAGCTTGAGCTTGAGCTAGCTAGCTTGAGCTTGAGCTAGCTAGCTAGCTTGAACTTGAGCTAGCTAGCTAGCTTGAGCTTGAGCTAGCTAGCTAGCTTGAGCTTGAGCTAGCTAGCTAGCTTGAGCTTGAGCTTGAGCTAGCTAGCTTGAGCTTGAGCTTGAGCTAGCTAGCTAGCTTGAGCTTGAGCTAGCTAGCTTGAGCTTGAGCTAGCTAGCTTGAGCTTGAGCTAGCTAGCTAGCTTGAGCTTGAGCTAGCTAGCTAGCTTGAACTTGAGCTAGCTAGCTAGCTTGAGCTTGAGCTAGCTAGCTAGCTTGAGCTAGCTAGCTAGCTTGAGCTTGAGCTTGAGCTTGAGCTAGCTAGCTTGAGCTTGAGCTAGCTAGCTAGCTTGAGCTTGAGCTAGCTAGCTAGCTTGAGCTTGAGCTAGCTAGCTAGCTTGAGCTTGAGCTTGAGCTAGCTAGCTTGAGCTTGAGCTAGCTAGCTAGCTTGAGCTTGAGCTAGCTAGCTAGCTTGAGCTTGAGCTTGAGCTAGCTAGCTTGAGCTTGAGCTTGAGCTAGCTAGCTAGCTTGAGCTTGAGCTAGCTAGCTTGAGCTTGAGCTAGCTAGCTTGAGCTTGAGCTAGCTAGCTAGCTTGTGCTTGAGCTAGCTAGCTAGCTTGAGCTTGAGCTTGAGCTAGCTGGCTTGAGCTTGAGCTAGCTAGCTTGAGCTTGAGCTAGCTAGCTTGAGCTTGAGCTAGCTAGCTAGCTTGAACTTGAGCTAGCTAGCTAGCTTGAGCTTGAGCTAGCTAGCTAGCTTGAGCTTGAGCTAGCTAGCTAGCTTGAGATTGAGCTTGAGCTAGCTAGCTTGAGCTTGAGCTTGAGCTAGCTAGCTAGCTTGAGCTTGAGCTAGCTAGCTTGAGCTTGAGCTAGCTAGCTTGAGCTTGAGCTAGCTAGCTAGCTTGAGCTTGAGCTAGCTAGCTAGCTTGAACTTGAGCTAGCTAGCTAGCTTGAGCTTGAGCTAGCTAGCTAGCTTGAGCTAGCTAGCTAGCTTGAGCTTGAGCTTGAGCTAGCTAGCTTGAGCTTGAGCTAGCTAGCTAGCTTGAGCTTGAGCTAGCTAGCTAGCTTGAGCTTGAGCTAGCTAGCTAGCTTGAGCTTGAGCTTGAGCTAGCTAGCTTGAGCTTGAGCTTGAGCTAGCTAGCTAGCTTGAGCTTGAGCTAGCTAGCTTGAGCTTGAGCTAGCTAGCTTGAGCTTGAGCTAGCTAGCAAGCTTGTGCTTGAGCTAGCTAGCTAGCTTGAGCTTGAGCTTGAGCTAGCTAGCTTGAGCTTGAGCTAGCTAGCTTGAGCTTGAGCTAGCTAGCTTGAGCTTGAGCTAGCTAGCAAGCTTGTGCTTGAGCTAGCTAGCTAGCTTGAGCTTGAGCTTGAGCTAGCTGGCTTGAGCTTGAGCTAGCTAGCTTGAGCTTGAGCTAGCTAGCTTGAGCTTGAGCTAGCTAGCTAGCTTGAACTTGAGCTAGCTAGCTAGCTTGAGCTTGAGCTAGCTAGCTAGCTTGAGCTTGAGCTAGCTAGCTAGCTTGAGCTTGAGCTTGAGCTAGCTAGCTTGAGCTTGAGCTTGAGCTAGCTAGCTAGCTGGAGCTTGAGCTAGCTAGCTTGAGCTTGAGCTAGCTAGCTAGCTTGAGCTTGAGCTAGCTAGCTAGCTTGAACTTGAGCTAGCTAGCTAGCTTGAGTTTGAGCTAGCTAGCTTGAGCTTGAGCTAGCTAGCTTGAGCTTGAGCTAGCTAGCTAGCTTGAACTTGAGCTAGCTAGCTAGCTTGAGCTTGAGCTAGCTAGCTAGCTTGAGCTTGAGCTAGCTAGCTAGCTTGAGCTTGAGCTTGAGCTAGCTAGCTTGAGCTTGAGCTTGAGCTAGCTAGCTAGCTTGAGCTTGAGCTAGCTAGCTTGAGCTTGAGCTAGCTAGCTTGAGCTTGAGCTAGCTAGCTAGCTTGAGCTTGAGCTAGCTAGCTAGCTTGAACTTGAGCTAGCTAGCTAGCTTGAGCTTGAGCTAGCTAGCTAGCTTGAGCTAGCTAGCTAGCTTGAGCTTGAGCTTGAGCTTGAGCTAGCTAGCTTGAGCTTGAGCTAGCTAGCTAGCTTGAGCTTGAGCTAGCTAGCCAGCTTGAGCTTGAGCTAGCTAGCTAGCTTGAGCTTGAGCTTGAGCTAGCTAGCTTGAGCTTGAGCTTGAGCTAGCTAGCTAGCTTGAGCTTGAGCTAGCTAGCTAGCTTGAGCTTGAGCTTGAGCTAGCTAGCTTGAGCTTGAGCTTGAGCTAGCTAGCTAGCTTGAGCTTGAGCTAGCTAGCTTGAGCTTGAGCTAGCTAGCTTGAGATTGAGCTAGCTAGCTAGCTAGCTTGTGCTTGAGCTAGCTAGCTAGCTTGAGCTTGAGCTTGAGCTAGCTGGCTTGAGCTTGAGCTAGCTAGCTTGAGCTTGAGCTAGCTAGCTTGAGCTTGAGCTAGCTAGCTAGCTTGAACTTGAGCTAGCTAGCTAGCTTGAGCTTGAGCTTGAGCTAGCTAGCTAGCTTGAGCTTGAGCTAGCTAGCTAGCTTGAGCTTGAGCTTGAGCTAGCTAGCTTGAGCTTGAGCTTGAGCTAGCTAGCTAGCTTGAGCTTGAGCTAGCTAGCTTGAGCTTGAGCTAGCTAGCTTGAGCTTGAGCTAGCTAGCTAGCTTGAGCTTGAGCTAGCTAGCTAGCTTGAACTTGAGCTAGCTAGCTAGCTTGAGCTTGAGCTAGCTAGCTAGCTTGAGCTAGCTAGCTAGCTTGAGCTTGAGCTTGAGCTTGAGCTAGCTAGCTTGAGCTTGAGCTAGCTAGCTAGCTTGAGCTTGAGCTAGCTAGCTAGCTTGAGCTTGAGCTAGCTAGCTAGCTTGAGCTTGAGCTTGAGCTAGCTAGCTTGAGCTTGAGCTTGAGCTAGCTAGCTAGCTTGAGCTTGAGCTAGCTAGCTTGAGCTTGAGCTAGCTAGCTTGAGCTTGAGCTAGCTAGCTAGCTTGAGCTTGAGCTAGCTAGCTAGCTTGAGCTTGAGCTAGCTGGCTTGAGCTTGAGCTAGATAGCTTGAGCTTGAGCTAGCTAGCTAGCTTGAGCTAGCTAGCTAGAGCTCGACCTATGAAAAGCTGCGCAAACACTTATTCTATAATAATTGCGAAAATTAAAAATTTCACAAGTGAAAAGCTGCATAAACAGTAATTCTATGTGTGGGGCATTATTAGGGGGAGGTGTCTTGTCAAAATATGGCTGGACTAAAGACCTCAACCCAGATAGGGTGGAAGGCCCTATGATCGGTCTGTTACTAATCGGTGACCGATAAAGACCTGACCAAGGCCTGTAGTAAGCTTGGTTAGGCATTACAGGAGATAACACTAAGACCGAGGGGTCTTAGAGAGCCCTCTAGCGGGGCGAATAGAGCTAGATCGAGCCTTGGGAAAGCTAGATCGAGCAGGACTGAAGCTAAAGGATAGACCGAGAGGTCTGTCTGGTCCTCCTAGAGAGGCCAAGAGAAAGTACGAGAAGCCAACTAAAGCTTGATCGGGCCTTCAGCAAGCACGACCGAGCTGTACCGGAGCTAACACTAAGACCGAGGGGTCTTAGAGAGCCCTCTAGCGGGGCGAATAGAGCTAGATCGAGCCTTGGGAAAGCTAGATCGAGCAGGACTGAAGCTAAACGATAGACCGAGAGGTCTGTCTGGTCCTCCTAGAGAGGCCAAGAGAAAAAACGAGAAGCTAACTAAAGCTTGATCGGGCCTTCAGCAAGCACGACCGAGCTGTACCGGAGCTAACACTAAGACCGAGGGGTCTTAGAGAGCCCTCTAGCGGGGCGAATAGAGCTTGATCAAGCCTTGGGCAAGCTAGATCGAGCAGGACTGAAGCTAAGCAAGAGACCGAGAGGTCTGTCTGGTCCTCCTAGAGAGGCCAAGAGAAAGTACGAGAAGCCAACTAAAGCTTGATCGGGCCTTCAGCAAGCACGACCGAGCTGTACCGGAGCTAACACTAAGACCGAGGGGTCTTAGAGAGCCCTCTAGCGGGGCGAATAGAGCTAGATCGAGCCTTGGGAAAGCTAGATCGAGCAGGACTGAAGCTAAACGATAGACCGAGAGGTCTGTCTGGTCCTCCTAGAGAGGCCAAGAGAAAGTACGAGAAGCTAACTAAAGCTTGATCGCGCCTTCAGCAAGCACGATTGAGCAAGACCGGAGCTAACACTAAGACCGAAGTGTCTTAGAGAGCCCTCTGGTGGGGCGAATAGAGCTAGATCGAGCCTTGGGAAAGCTAGATCGAGTAAGATTGAAGCTGAAAGAGTGTCAGAGGAGCAAATGAACCTCCAAAAAGTGAAAATCAAATTTTAGAAAAAACACAAGTTAAATACTGCATGGACAGTATTTCTATGTGTGGGGCATTATTAGGGGGAGGTGTCTTGTCAAAATATGGCTGGACTAAAGACCTCAACCCGGATAGGGTGGAAGGCCCCATGATCGGTCTGTTACTAATCGGTGACCGATAAAGACCTGACCAAGGCCTGTAGTAAGCTTGGTTAGGCATTACAGGAGTTAACACTAAGACCGAGGGGTCTTAGAGAGCCCTCTAGCGGGGCGAATAGAGCTAGATCGAGCCTTGGGAAAGCTAGATCGAGCAGGACTGAAGCTAAGCAAGAGACCGAAAGGTCTGTCTGGTCCTCCTAGAGAGGCCAAGAGAAAGTACGAGAAGCTAACTAAAGCTTGATCAGGCCTTCAGCAAGCACGACCGAGCTGTACCGGAGCTAACACTAAGACCGAGGGGTCTTAGAGAGCCCTCTAGCAGGGCGAATAGATCTAGATCGAGCCTTGGGAAAGCTAGATCGAGCAGGACTGAAGCTAAACGATAGACCGAGAGGTCTGTCTGGTCCTCCTAGAGAGGCCAAGAGAAAGTACGAGAAGCTAACTAAAGCTTGATCGGGCCTTCAGCAAGCACGACCGAGCTGTACCGGAGCTAACACTAAGACCGAGGGGTCTTAGAGAGCCCTCTAGCAGGGCGAATAGAGCTAGATCGAGCCTTGGGAAAGCTAGATCAAGCAGGACTGAAGCTAAACGATAGACCGAGAGGTCTGTCTGGTCCTCCTAGAGAGGCCAAGAGAAAGTACGAGAATCTAACTAAAGCTTGATCGGGCCTTCAGCAAGCACGACCGAGCTGTACCGGAGCTAACACTAAGACCGAGGGGTCTTAGAGAGCCCTCTAGCAGGGCGAATAGAGCTAGATCGAGCCTTGGGAAAGCTAGATCGAGCAGGACTGAAGCTAAACGATAGACCGAGAGGTCTGTCTGGTCCTCCTAGAGAGGCCAAGAGGAAGTACGAGAAGCTAACTAAAGCTTGATCGCGCCTTCAGCAAGCACGATTGAGCAAGACCGGAGCTAACACTAAGACCGAAGTGTCTTAGAGAGCCCTCTAGTGGGGCGAATAGAGCTAGATCGAGCCTTGGGAAAGCTAGATCGAGTAAGATTGAAGCTGAAAGAGTGTCAGAGGAGCAAATGAACCTCCAAAAAGTGAAAATCAAATTTTAGAAAAAAACACAAGTTAAATACTGCATGGACAGTAATTCTATGTGTGGGGCATTATTAGGGAGAGGTGTCTTGTCAAAATATGGCTGGACTAAAGACCTCAACCCGGATAGGGTGGAAGGCCCTATGATTGGTCTGTTACTAATCGGTGACCGATAAAGACCTGACCAAGGCCTGTAGTAAGCTTGGTTAGGCATTACAGAAGATAACACTAAGACCGAGGGGTCTTAGAGAGCCCTCTAGCGGGGCGAATAGAGCTTGATCAAGCCTTGGGCAAGCTAGATCGAGCAGGACTGAAGCTAAACGATAGACCGAGAGGTCTGTCTGGTCCTCCTAGAGAGGCCAAGAGAAAGTACGAGAATCTAACTAAAGCTGGGTCGGGCCTTCAGCAAGCACGACCGAGCAGTACCGGAGCTAACACTAAGACCGAGGGGTCTTAGAGAGCCCTCTAGTGGGGCGAATAGAGCTAGATCGAGCCTTGGGAAAGCTAGATCGAGCAGGACTGAAGCTAAACGATAAACCGAAAGGTCTGACGGGTCCTCATAAGAGGCATGGAGAAAGATCTGATACTAAAGTACCTCTCGGAAGTAATAAAATATGCCTGATGAAGCCGGGTATGATGTTTGTTGTTTGATGGCATTCATCGATTAGGTCTGATGGATTCCCCATTACTCCGAGTGGTACTAGTAGAGGCTCCTACAGGGGTGAGCAAAGCGAGATCAAGCCTTAGGCAAGCTAGATCGAGCAGAACTGAAGCTGAAAAGCAAAATAAATGACAGGTCTGTCCAAATCAATAAACTTGAAATCCAGTGTGGTCACCACGGGTCACGAGGTGAATTCCTAGCGATTGTCTGCTGAACGTATAGGAAGGCCCGAAACGAACGATAATTTCATTGCACAGTGGAGATACTATACGTTCAGGAGTAGCATACATCGGGTTTGATCTATGATCATGTCTGGTCTCCGAGGATCCACCGGGTTACCAACTGGCACCGCTGTACTGGGTGTAAAACTGGGCCACCTGAAGTCCCGGGTGTAAAACTAGGTGCCTCTGTGCCAAAGTAGCGGCTTGCGTAGTGCATTATGCCTCCGGCTTGCGAAATGGTTATAAGCAATAACAACAGGACGCCGCGGGGTGTTCACTTAAAGGAGTAACGTTCTCTCAAGGGAGGGGATCTAAAAATCTTGATAAAACATTTATTCTATGCAAAATTTGTGCGCAAATTTTGCAAAGTAAAAAGCTGCACTGTAGCAAATTCTATGTGTGTAGCATTATTAGGGAAGTGTTGTTTGATGGCACCTCTCTACTTGATGCACCAAAGAACTACCTTGATGGCTCATGACCGCTGGTAATCTGTCGTCGCTAGTAGTTCGGAACTGAGAACAAATATGTTCGCAAATTACAACAATTATACAGCATATTGCTGAATAAAGCAGAACCGAATAATACTCAGTGACTTTACACCAAGACTGACTAATGTCTGGATTGTATCGTCCTACTCGAGTAAGGCGAAGAAAAGCTAGAAAGATACGCTTTTCACAAAGCAGGCTTAATGCATGCAAACCAAGGAGGAAGGAGTGATGCCCCTCCTTATAATAAGCAGAACCAAATAAAGAACAGACAGCATCATCTGTACAGTGACCAAGAAGAGGTGAAACTTCTGTATGTGAAAAGGCAATTTGAGCGAGATTTATTAGCAGACTAGTATTATGTTGTTTCTAGTAGGCGAAAGCCGAAACATCAACATGTGAAAATCTGATATTAAATCCTCAATCATTTTCCCTAGTATTATACAGCTATGAGTAACCTTAATTGGACACGGCAATTATTGCTGACCGGTGAAACTTTCGCATGGGAAAGACACACACACTTCTTGACAAAGCAATAAGTATTATGCTGTTTCTAGTACGCGAAAGCAGAAACATCAGCATGTGAAAGTTGTGAAGTTGAAGAATTTTTGTGTTGAGTACGATGTTGTTACTAGTAACCATGTCGACAGCTGAGAACTGTTCTCTAACCAATAGAAGGTGAAACTTCTGTATGTGAAAAGGCAATTTGAGCGAGATTTCTTAGCAGACTAGTATTATGTTGTTTCTAGTAGGCGAAAGCCGAAACATCAACATGTGAAAATCTGATATTAAATCCTCAATCATTTTCCCTAGTATTATACAGCTACTAGTAGCCGTAATTGGTCAGGGAAACATTGTTGACCGGTGAAACTTCACATGGGAAAGACACACAAATTACTTGACAAAACAATAAGTATTATGCTGTTTCTAGTATGCGAAAGCAGAAACATCAGCATGTGAAAGTTGTGAAGTTGAAAAGTTTTTGTGTTGAGTACGGTGTTGTTACTAGTAACCATGTCGACAGCTGGAAAGCTGTTCTCTAACCAATAAAAGGTAAAACTTCTGTATCTGAAGAGGCGGCGTGATTGAGATTTTTAACAGACTAGTATTATGTTGTTTCTAGTAGGCGAGAGCCGAAACATCGACATGTGAACATCTGGTTTTTAAATCATGAGTCAATTCTCCCTAGTATGATACAGTTGTTAGCCGGTATTGGTAACAGTAGAACAGAGATTTGGAGGGCAAAACCTGCTCATGGGAAATGCTCACAGAGCGCTATCTACCAGTACACATAGTATTATGCTGTTTCTAGTACGCGCGAGCCGAAACATCAGCATGTGAAATGTGTAATCGTGGGTAACTCTAAGTGTGTAGAGTACTGTGTAGTAACTAGTAGCCATGCCAAAGCATGCATTGAAACTCTTCGTGATTTAAAAAGCTCAAAGCAAGATTGACGAGGCCGCAAGGCTATGTCTTTCTAAATTCGAACAAATCGAAAGATTGTTCAAAGTACAATTAAACTGATTGATCCTGTCAGTTGCCATATGCTTGTCTGAAAGACTAAGCCATGCATGTGCAAGCGAAGCTTGAAAAAGTGGAACCGCGAATGGCTCATTAAATCAGTTACTATCTATTAGTTGATTTGCAAGCTAAATGAATAACTGCGGTAACCCTGCAGCTAATGCATGCTGATTGTCCGACACTGTCGGAGACTTTTACAAGACTACACCGGGTGATTTGCTAAGTACAGACACATCCCGTGATGAGTCCTAGTAACTGAAAGATCCCAGATAGCTTCGGCTTGGGGACGGAACTTCCGAATTTCTGACCTATCAACCTATGATGGTAGTGTAACGGACTACCATGGTTGTGACGGGTAACGGGGAATCAGGGTTCGATTCCGGAGAGGGAGCCTTAGAAACGGCTACCACATCCAAGGAAGGCAGCAGGCACGCAAATTACCCACTCTCCGCACGAGGAGGTAGTGACTAGAAATAATGATATGAACCTTTATGGTTTGTAATCAGAATGGAATGGACTTAAAAGCTCCATTGATGAACGAGTAGAGGGCAAGTCTGGTGCCAGCAGCCGCGGTAATACCAGCCTCTACAAGCGTATGCAATAGTTGCTGCGTTTAAAAAGCTCATAGTTGGATCTGTTTGAGTAGAACGGCAACATGGTCTTCAGTTAAATCTGTTGACTCGTTCCGCTCATCCTTCGCATCGAAGAAATAGTTTGCACTTAAATGTGACGAACTGTGGAAACGGTGTTTTCACCCTGAGAAAATTAGAGTGTTCAAAGCATCCTTTGGGATCGAATAATAAAGCATGGAATAATGGAGAATGACCCGCTACTCGATTGATGCCGGTTGGCTGAGTGCGGTAATGATTGAAAGGAACAGACGGGGGCATTTGTATTGCTACGTTAGAGG
>NW_027450426.1:924-33424 GCF_964194025.1 Convolutriloba macropyga | reverse complement strand
AACAAACAAACAAACAAACAACGCACTCGCAACGTGAACTTAGCTGACGTCCAGTCAAAACAATAACAACGTACCACCAAAGCAAACAATTTACAATTAGCAAGTGTCTGCTTTTGGGCAGCTTGCTTTACGCTAAATTATTTCCATTTTATGCTTCTTATTCCAAACTATGGACCACCCAGGTCGAGGTGGCCAGACCGAAGTGACCCCTGATCAGACGAGTTTCGAGCGCACACATGTTCCCGGTGCGCTCGAATTACATGGTCTGGAAAAGGCTTCGAGCGCACTTTTGTCTGGACAATGGTCTGGAACTTGCCTGATCAGAGGCCACTTTGTTCTGGGACGGTCGGATCAGAGGCAGTTTCAAGCGCACACTAGTCTGACCAGAGACCAATTTGAGCGAATTTTTTTTCAAGTTTTTTTGTTTTCATACTGACTTTTGTTGTCTCTGGTAAGAGTCAACAATAAAACAGCATTCTGATCAGAACTTCATCTAAAAATCTGATGGGTTTGATCAGAACCAAGGGGTCCAGCTGATAAAAACTGCCGGTCCCCTCAAAAAAAGATTTTGAATCAAAGTAGATCACGACGTTTTTATTCAAAGCTGTCTAAGTTCATTTATTCAGTTAAAAGCATAAATATATGGCATACTCAGTAATTTTTTTGATCATTTTTTGATCATCATTTATTTTTATTAGCAATACTTTCAGGATTGGTTTTTTATTAGTTGAATATAGGATTGATAAAAAGATAGATGAAATGAATATGTTATAACGATATTGAGAGATTTGTTCAAGTTCAAAATCATTCTCTGATCAGACTGTTTCGAACGCACTTTAGTCTAAACAGAGGCAACTTCGAGCGCACTTTTGTCTGATCAGAGGTGATTTCGACCGCACTTTAGTCTGGGACTATATTTTGAGCGCACTCTAGTCTGGACAATGGTCTGGAACTCGTCTGGACAATGGTCTGGAACTTGTCTGATCAGGGCTTACTTCGGTCTGGAACTCGTCTGATCAGAGGCGGCTTTGAGCGCACTTTGAGCGCACAATGATCTTCGAGCGCATACTCGTCTGATCAGAGGTCACTTCGGTCTGGGACGGTCTGATCAGAGTTCCCACTTGTCTGGGACGGTCTGATCAGAGGCGATTTCGAGCGCGACCTCAACCTGGGCAGAGCTCTGTTCTAAAGAGCAAGTACAACATGCAAGCCAAAATTCAAGACACCCCGTAGTTGAACCCCCCTCGCCCTGTCATATGACTCAACATTATTTCACACAATTTATTATTATGATTATTTAGAAAAGAAAACGTGGACCAGATCGGACTGTTGTCCAATATATGGACACTGGCATGTATCCCAAAAATTGTGCTCCAGTTCTCGCTTCTGATTGAGATAAAAATTTGATAGTGCGCAGCCACTGTATACAATAAATTGAGCATCATTCAAAATTATGCGTCTCTCAATCAAAAGTTCAAAAAGAGCAGAAATATGTAGCTGTCATTCGACAAGCAGGATAAAAAACGTTGCAGACCCCAGACGTCTGATAGTTTTTATTGTGTAAGATCTTACAAAATTGCCTTATAAGTACTTATAAGATTATGCGTCGCCTGACTAAGACTTTGTAAAACAATTTATTAGGTCTTACAAGATAAAAAAATTTTATCGGCTCTGATAAGAATATACACGATAAAATTTCACTTTTGTCAGATCTTACAAAATAAAAATTCTGCATTATAAGATCTTACACGATAAAAATTCTGCCTGACAAAAAAAGTTTATCGTGTAATATCTTATAAGAATCTTATAAGATCTTGTAAGATAAGCATTCGGAAAGCTAAGTTTAATCTTTTTGATATAATATTTATCAGATCTTATACGATAAAACTTCTTGAAGTTTGGCATGCTCTTCATATTGAAGACAATTCAGAGTTGCTTTCAAGTGGTAGCTGAAAAGCTACAGCGTGCAACACTTAGGTGTCAGAGCAACAAAGAGAAAAGTATCTTTTATTGTCTTTAGAGACTTTTAAGATATTGTGAAAAAAGAGAAATTCAGCGAGAGAAATTCATGTACAACCATTAACAATCAAGTTTATTACAGCAGCGGTCTCAAGAGTTTGTGAGTTTAAGATTGAATTTGGGACGTTGACTCTAAATTGTACAATGTTACTGGGGTACGAAACCATTTTAAACACCGTGGAGGGTTTTTACTGGCTTTTCCTGATTGCTATTACTTGTCGTTGAGTACTTCTGGTTAGCCGCGTTTGCAGTTGTTATCGGACATTGTTAGGCATGAAGGTAATTTTTGTTAGAGAGGGGGAAGAAAGAAAGAATAGATAAATAAAAGAAAAAGAAAAAAAGATTGAATTAAGCTAGAACTGGAAGAAGGGCTGAGCATCAATCAGCTATGTCTGTTTACTCGAGACAGCTGCGGCGCGTTGGGGAATCGAACTCCCGTTGTGTTTTTCATATCGTGTACTGATGTGTTCCGCCAATATACACACGTTTGTGCTAGAGAATTGTCTTAACGTACAATTATCGTTGATTTTTTGTGGCTGATGAATTTGTCTCAAGTTTTGATTTGAATTTGATATACATAATTGAGATACTCTAAACTCAGTTATTCTAAAGTTTGCTTGTTTTCACTTGTCTCGTATTTTATACAAATGCTGGGTTTTCACGCTTGAGGAGAATAACAAAATTTCTGCACGCATTACTCCCGAGAGTCCCCCTTTCAGAGGAGAAATTTGCTCACGACATGATTCGGGTGATTCCTTTCGAAAGCTTTGGCGACGGAGCCAGGGATCCCCGGAAGATTGCCCGAAAAAAGCTTCCTCTGTTTGAGGGTTTGTTACTGGATGGACTGTCGAAGGCTTATAGAGCTTGGAAGCGTCGGAAGCGTGTTTTAAAGCCTAAGAAATGGAGGGCGACTTCTGATTCGAAAGAATTGAAGAAGCTTCCTGACCCTAGGTTTGATCCTAACATTTATCCAAAGGATCTTTTGGGTCTCATTCGGTGATCTCTGATTTTTCAATCACTGAATCACAAGAAAAGATTTGATTTTCAGGTAGCCTAGCCAATCAGAATGTCCAATGTGTATTTAGAGTTGTTCTTTGAACATTGCTTTCTCTTTTCTATAAGGCGTAAAATTCCTTCAATTTTCTTCTTCTGTGCGCACTTGATGTAGTCATTTGCCAATCGTATCTGAGTGTTCCTTATAGTTGGTGAGTTAGATTCTTCATGTAACTTTTGCACGCTATACCATCGAGGTTTCCGTAGACAAATTCTTATTGCTCTGTTTTGTGCTTTTTGCATGATAGAGATAACCGTTTGCGATTTGTTGAGCCAGCAAGCGTTCGCATATAAAAATAAAGAACGGAATCAGGACTTTTACAGCAGAAGTAAACTTTCCTGCTCAACATTGAGGTTGCTTAGAGGCCACATTTGGAAAATGCGCTTATTTGCTCTGGTTGCGATGTCTTTACATTGTTCATTCCAGTTTAGGGGTGGCGTCATGGTTATTCCTCGGAACTTGATGGTTTTCGTTTCTTCAATTTGTCTTCGGCTGATGTTTAGGCTGAGACTTGTTTGTCTTTTCGAAGGATTTCTGAATAGCATGTATTTTGTTTTGGCGGGATTTATTTTGCTTTTCAGCCTATCACACCACTTTATGAGTATGTTGAGTGAAGCTTGGAGTTTGCTTTGTATTAATTGACTGGACTATGACCTGTAAAATAATGCAAAGTCATCTGCGAACTGATAAGTTTCTGCTGGAGTTTCAGGAATTTTAGAAACAAAAATTAAGAACAATATGGGCGCCACAATGCTACCCTGGGGGACTCCGACTGTTGGTGAGAATTTGTTGCTCTTTGTATTGTTGATTTTTATGTAAACGTTTCTTTGTGAGAGGAAAGAATTCTCCCATTTTATGATTTTCTTCTGTTTTCTGATTTTAATAAATTTATCAATCAACCCTAATCTCCAGACTCCATCCAAAGCTTTTTCTACATCGAGGCAGACGAGTTCAACCATTATTGACCACTGGTATGCTTCACCTATATGCAGAGTCAAAACAAGAAGATTGTCGGTTGTGCATCTATTTGCTCTGTAAGCACTTTGTTGTGGTTTAAAGACTTTGTTTCCTTCACACTGGTCTAGGATGATTTTTTAACAGCAGTTTCACAGGCCTTTGCAATGCAATTGGTAAGGCTAAATGGTCTGTATTTTTCTGCTTTCTTCCTGTTTTTTGAGATTTTGGAAGCATTGTTACTTGTGAATTTTTCCAAGGCATGGCACATAAGAGTTCTTAATTGAGCAAGAAATAATTATGCATATGAAAGCTTTAATGTTTTTTGGTAGCGCCTTCAGTAGTCGATAGCTTATTTTGTCTGGCCCGGGACTTGATTTACTTGTATGTTTCAAAATGTTGTTGAACTCTTCAACGCTTAAGAAAATGTCTTCAGTTGTTTCATTTCGATCAGTTTTTAATAAAAATTTTGTCTTCTGTTCTGTCTTGAGAAAATGCCTCTCTAAATCTTCATTTTGGTCTTGGTGTTCTTTCATTGTCTCACTCAGTAGAATTTTAAACATTTCACATTTTTCATGGTTAGTTACAGCAATTTTGTCTTTAAAAGCTATTTGTAAATGTGATCCGCTTGGTTTTTGTTTGTCGCTGGTGATGGTTTTAATTCCTTTCCAGAACCCTTTATTTCCTGCTTTTTTCGCTGTTTCAATTAGCACTCTACTTTGTCTTTCATTCGAAAGTTTGAATGCTCTTCTGATTTCTCTTTGCAAGAAATTGATTTCCCTTCTCAATCGATAGAAAATATCATCCTTTGCACTTTTTAGTTGCCACCTTATCTTTTTCTTTTGCTTGATTAAATTGATTATCTCTGGACTAATTTGATTAGTTGTTTTGTTTACGTAGGATTGTTCGATTGATTTATGAATTAGATCGTTGAGATTATGGTTTATTTCATTCCGATTGTCTTTGTTTGGATAATTTGGGTTTGGTGGGTACAAGCAGGAATGTTTGTAATAGACTTTTGCATGTCTTCTGAACTTCTGGAAATTGACTTCGTCTTGTAGATTGATTTCTGTTGGAATTTTAAGCTTCAATGAAGTAAGTATTCTGCCGAAATCTTCAAGTACTTGAAAACTGTCAAAATATTTGAAGACTGAAAGACTGCAGAAATGTAAATCAAGCATGCTCTGGCTCTGATGTTCATTAGATTGATAGGTTGGATAACCGTTTCTCAGTAGTTTGAAGTTTCCGTCATCAATTACTTCCAACAGTTTTTCGACATTTTCGGTATTGTATTTTTGTTTGAGCTCTTGATGAAGAGACTTGAAATCTCCACAGATGAGCATGTTCTGGAGGTTTCTGTCAAAAAATCTTTAAATTTCAGGTCTTGATTGGGTGAATTGTAAACATTGATTATCCATGAGTTTCCAATGATTGGTGTTTCCAAGTTCACGCCCATTATCTCTAATGCCTGTCCGTTACTGTTTTTTCTGGATGTAATTGGTCTGACCTCCTTGACCTTTATGCCCTTCTTTGCAATGATAAGAGACCCTTGAAAACTGCTTGCTTTTGCATCTGTTACAATGAAATATTTTTTATGTGTGAAACGTTTTTGCCATTTCTTGTTTTCATTTAAACAAACAATGTCAATGTTTTCCTTCGTCAGAAACAAGAAAAGTTCATGAATTTTGTTTACTGAGCCACGACAGTTCCACTGTAAAATTTTATTGTCGTCCAATTTCAAGGTTTTGATGGCTGCTAGACTGATTCATGTTTGTGTTATTAGATTGCATAAAGTTTGTTTTCCTAATATTATGGTGAATTTCTTGACCATCTATTTTTTCGTTAAACACTCTGGAGGCACTGTTGCTAACGACGCTGATAATATTGCTATAGGACATTGTATTGAAACTGTTTCTAATTTTACTGAGAACTTCAGCAACTAGAACGGTAACTGTGGTAGTGGTTAATGACTGAGTGTTTTGAGTATCTTTCCATGAAATTGCACTTGAGTATTTCGTTTCTTGTTTCTGTTTATTTCCTTCTGTCAAGGCGTTCTAATATGCGGGACAGCCTCTATACACCACAGTTTGCACACTTAGCCTGTTCTTTTGATTCATTGCAACTTTTTACCTTTTGTTTGCCTGCACATCGTAGACATCTCAATTCGTCTTTGCAACCGCTTGCCGAATGACTAAACTTTTGACATTTGAAGCATTGTTTAATGAGAGGTAGTTCTTTACTTGATTCGCAGCGGTGAAGCACCCAGCCTATTTTAACGCCATGTTTGATTGCGGATCTTACATGGTTTGAGCAATCAGTTATCACGCGAATCAATTTCGTTGGTTTTCCGGTGGCCCTGCTTGTTATCCAAAGCACCTTGATAACATTCATAGCCTTGTTGTTGAGAAGTTCTTCCTCCACTTCGTTTTTTTGAATGCTCTGATGAACATTTGCGATTACAAAACTGGGTTTGGATTTGGCTTTTGGCAGAGTGTTCCTTGCTTTGCGTTAACAAAAGTAATTGGAAAAACATGTTGTAGATTTGAGTATTTCATCAGATTTTCTCTCGAACTTTGGTCTTCGAGTTGGATTTAGAAGTCATTGGTGTTTGGAAGTTCTCTGATGCAATTAATTTTGAGTTGAGGGAAACTATTTCTCATGGAACGGGCAAAATAAACTTGTATTGGTCTTGGATTTATCGTTATTGTAATTGGTCTGATTGATTGAGTTGGGTTTTGGATGATTTCGGGTTCGCTTGCGTTTTTTCTGACTTGAACAAAATCTTGTTCATCTTGTGATGTTTCGTCTGCAATGTTTCGCGCTTTAGAGAGAAGTGCACTTAACTGGCTCATTTCGGCCAGCACCGTTTTTGAAGCTTGAAGCAAATCCTAACGGGAAAGCTGAAAGTGGGCTTAAGACTTTTGAAGATGAGGGATAAAACTGGGCGAAAAGTAAAGACTTTTGATCTTAAGACTTTTGAAGGCGAGAAAAAAATGGAAGAAAAGTAAAAGAAAAGTTGGGATTAAGAAGAAAAAGTCGAGATTTAAAACCTTTAGCAACTTTTAGTAAAAAAAACTTCTTTTTATAAAAGTCTCACTCCCAAAGGACGTTCCTGCACAAAATGGAGTGCTTGCTTGTGGCTTTCCTATCACACTTTGAGGTACTGATCCGAAAGTGACAATAACGGCGTATTAATCACCATAGGCAATATTAGGCAGTATTAGGCTTAGATATTGTGAAAAAAGTTATTCGAGTGTCAGGGGCTTCCTCTGAAGCAGAGATTATCAAACTAGGCTGAAATATTTTCTTCAAAGACTAAAACTATCTCGGACTACTAAGTTTAGCCATAGTACCTAGTTAAAACTCGCGATAAAACTGCCGCCAAAAAGAATAAAAAAAATTTTTTTTCTTAATTGATTAGTTGAACGATTATTTTTTATATTTTCATAGCAACTTGACTACGTTATAGGCTTATATTGAAACAATTAAAACACGTCTTATTAGATTTTACACGATAAAAATTCTTTCCTACGTGAACTATTATCTTGTAAGATCTGATAAGATACTTATCAGATTTGATAAGATAACAATTCAGCAAAGTTGAATTATTATCATATAAGATCTGATAAGTATCTTATGAGCTCCTACACAATTCAAATTCACGTATGGCAGAATTTTTCTCGTATACGACCAGATAAGATCTTACACGATAAAGATTTTTGATCAGCATCTTATCAGATCTTACACGATAAAAATTCCAGAATCACTGCGGGATAAACAAAATCGCACTGTTAAAGCAATGTTAAGATTATTGTTCCTCTTGCCTTTCAAAAAGCAAAACGCTGCTCCTCCGGTCCGTGTTTGACAATTTTGTGGCAATATTCACAAAATTCTTGGTATGTAGCTCTAAATTTAATAAATAAGATTTTGGTTAACCAATTTGGGACGAAGACATTGCAGCCTGTCACTTTATACCTGGTAATGGTAAGAATTAGACCGTTATTGTAAAGTTTTATATAAACAGCAACTTG
This sequence comes from Convolutriloba macropyga, assembly GCF_964194025.1. Taxonomy (NCBI): domain Eukaryota; kingdom Metazoa; phylum Xenacoelomorpha; order Acoela; family Convolutidae; genus Convolutriloba; species Convolutriloba macropyga. The sequence continues at coordinate 25,366 of NW_027450426.1, read as the reverse complement.
AACTAGTTTAGGACAATAAATATAGGCAGGAGAAACATAAAACACCCTTGGGCTTGACAAACAAATTTTGTGGGGCGCCCTAGAGAGAAATTCAAATTGGTTCTGGTGTATTCGGAATCAAAATTCCTCATTATACCTTTTCAAAAAGGTCAAGTCTATGTGATGCAACAAAAACCGTACAAAAATATGTGACAACAAAAAGAATGAAATTGAGAAATTGATAAATATTTATGCTCTAAATCGTATCTTCATCATCTGATCTGTCTGCAAAATCTTTAAACCTGAAATGCAGGAATGAAGACTACATTTTTGGTCTAAACATTGATAGCGTAACCTCACATGCTCAAATTTGGTCATCAAAAGTAAAAATTCAACTGTTGTGCGCAAAAATTTGAATTCAACTCAAACTGTTGAAACCTTTCGTTATCTAAACGTCAATATCATCGTGAACATCTTTATATTGTGAACAGCAAATCGTGAACAAGATTTTTTAGGTTCTCCTGTTGATAAACATGCTTTGTTTGTCCTTTCTGAAACATAGCTAGAAGGCAGTGACCTCCTTGTCATTTTTAAAAGCGAACGCAAACTCCTAATATGCGGAGTTTTGACACATAATGCTCAAATTTATACATTAAAATTATACGACTTTATTTGGATATAGAAATTTAGGCGTCGATATTGTGCCACTGTGATTTTAGCTGCGAACAGTTGTTCCGACCCACTTTAGTGCGGGGAGGAACTACATACTCAAACGGGTTTTTTTGTTCTGTCAATGTTGGCCGATCGATTTATTCATCGTAGAGAGTTGTTAGTGATATCATTAGAAAGCACGTCCATTGTAGAGTATTGAACTTGAAAGATGTTTCGCGATTCCTTTTATACAGGGAGTTATCGAGATTTCAAGTTCTGTTTACATTCGGCCGATTTACGATGCTTTTGTTCAAATTCTCTGAAACGTTTTTCCCAGTTCTCGTAAATTTTGCTAAAATATGTTAAAATGATTAACGGTAGTGTTATTGGTTTTATCTTTAAAAAACATAGATGGTTTGCTGAATTGTTCGATTCCAGTTTTTGGCTAGATTTTTTGCTAAATTTTTCAAATTTCAAAATTTTTTCGTCACAAATGGGAACAAATATGTTTTTAAGTCCACTTTCCTTAAATTTGCCGGAAGTAGACAGGACCTAAAAACAACGGACATATTTGTCTTAAGCTCAAAGAACGCCAATTGAACTACCACTGGCCTCAAGGGCCTTCTGGAATTATATTTTTCCAGAATGTTGCAAATTTAAGGAAACTGTTTATACAAAATACAATATTTATTTTTGATATTCTGGAAATTTACGTTCATAAATTCAACCATTTTGACACCATTTTAACAATTAACTGTTCTTGTACATGCGGAGTGTTATCAGGACTGATTCTGATCTCATCATGGATTCTAAAATTAAAAAAATTACATTTCATTGGTTCGCTGTCTTTTTTTCAAAAATTTTCTGCAGTTTATAGTTTTTTGTATCAATTACTGACAAGAAAATCAAATCAGACAATGTTATTGACAGACACTATGTACAAAAAACTGAGCTCGAATCAAAATATTCTTTGGTTTCAAGGTTAAGCTCAGTGTTCTTTGGCTTTGCTTTGACTCTTTGGCATTTGTACTTGTTTTGTAGTCATTGTTGTTTTTTTTTTGAATTATAACCTTAATGGTAGGCCCCACTGGCATTGGAAAATTGTTCAAATGAACATTTTGAATGTTCTTAGCGACAACTTTTTGGTTTTAACGGCCTTTTTCTTCACTGCCATTCTCACGCAAATTTTAATTGAACTGTTTAATTTTGCATTTGCTTCCCTTTTTACTGTTCTCGTATGACGTACACTGGATACTGACAGTTGTTTCCTATGGAAGTGTACATCAACTTTTTTATTTCAGTTCAAATCTAACGCTCTTATTCACTTTGAAATTAATTAATTTCAAAAATGAAAATGTACTACTCAACTTCGCCATTTTTTGTTTTTTTTTCTGTCGACATGTTACTCTGTCGCATTCAGGACAAGTCCCATATCTCCTTTGATGAAACATAGACTAATCTGTTTGTTTAAGTTTTATCTGATGCCAGTTTGATTTCGTTATTAATTTTTTTAAAATATAGATATCTAATTGTGGTCGTAATTAACATTTGTTATTTGCTTTATATGATGATCTTTTCTGGTAGTCTTATTAACATCTAGTTTCATCGGCTCATCAACGTGGAATTATTTTAATTCATTTGTGGTTTGTTGATTGATATAGAAGTTTTTTATCTCGTCCTGATTTGGCAGTCATTTAACTCAAGAATGTGGATGAACGGGGTCGGAACATTATGAGAGGGCGCACATTATTGAGCCTCGATGGTTGTATTGTTTTTGAACAGACAATCCAACTGAAAAAAGTATAAAATACTCAAAATAGTTGAGAATTTTAAAACGTTCACGAAAAAATTTTTAAGCAGTGTTTTGTTGATTACATCAAAGATGACAGAAAGATTCAACTTTTGTACACAAAATTTTAAATTTAACTCAAATTCTTGAAATATTTGGTTATCTAAACGTCAACATCATCGTGGACATCTAGAGATTGTGAACAACAAATTGTGAACAAAATTTTTATGTTCTATTGTTGAGAAACATGCTTTATTTGTGCTGTGTGAAACATAGCTAGAAGGCAGTAATCTCTTGGTCTTTTGTAAAAGCGAATGCAAACTTTTATTATGCGATCTTACGTGGGGGTTGAGATTGGAGCTTTCACACGTAATGCTCAAATTTATACATTACAATTATACGAATTAATTTGAATACAGAAATTTAGGAAATGATTTATTGCCACTGTGTCTTTAGCTGCTGTTCCGGCCCATTTTAGTGCGAGAAGGAACTATATACTCAGAGGGTTTTTTTGTTCAGTCAAAGTTGGCCGATCGACAAATTCATCGTAGAGAGTTGCCAGTGGAATCAATAGAAAGCACGTCAAATTTAGACTATTGATTTTAAAAAATGCTTTTCAATTCTTCTAAAACAGTGCATTGTCGAGATTTTAAGTTCTGTTGATGAAGTTTAAGTTCTGTTAATACTGTTACGATGCAGTAAAATGTTCGATTCCAGTTTTTGGCTAGTATTTTTGCTAATCTTTTCAAAATTCAAAATTTTTTTTGTCAAAAATGGGAACGAATATGATATTTAGCCCACTCTCTTTAAATTGCTGAAAGTAGACGCTTAAAAAATACGGACATAATTGTCTTAAGCTCAAAAAAATGAGTTGAACTACCACTGGCTTCAAGGGTCTTCTGGAATTACATTTTTCCAGATTGATGCAAATTTAAGAACGTTGTCTATACGAAATACAATATTTGTTTTTAATATTCTGGAAATTTACGTTTATAAATTGATCTATTTCGAAACCGTTTCAACAATTAGCTGTTTTTGTGTATGTGCAGCGTTATTAGGGCTGATTCTGATCTCAACATGGATTCAGAAAATAAAAAAAAAGATTTCATTGGGCTGCTGCCTTTTCTGCAACTTATGTTTCTATAACTTATAGTTTTCTGTGTTAGTTACTGACAAAAATTTCAGATCGGAACCTATTTTTTACAGAGACTAGATACAAAAAAATGAGCCCCAATCAATATATGTTTTGGTTTCAGGGTTAAGCTCATGGTTCTTTGTCAATAGTTCATTGGCATTTGTTCTTTTTCTCTAGTTATTGTTGTTTTTTTTTAATTATAACTTTAATGGTAGGCCAGTTTAAAGAAAAAAAGACTATATTGTTTGTTTAGGTTTTATTTGATGCCAGTTTGATTTTTTAATTATCTTTTTTAAAATTTACACAGCGAGTTGTGGGCGTAATTTCTAGTTGTCTTATTAACATCAAGTTTCATCGGCCGACTAACGTAGCACTATTTTATTTCATTAGTGGTTTGTTGAATTGTGTGAAAGTTTTATATCTCTTCTTGACTTGGTAGTCATTTCAGTCGAGAATTATGATCAGCGGGATCTGAACATTATGAGATGACGCATATTACCGAGCCTCGTTGATTGTGTTATTTTTGAACAGACAATCCAACTGAAAAAAATAACAAAATGCTCAAAATACTTGAGAATCTTAAAACGTTCTCAAAAAAAACGTCTTAGCTGCAGAATTTAAAGGTTTGGTGCAGCATTTTAGAATATTAATTTGGTCACCACAATTTGTTTGTTTAAGTTTTACCTGATGCCAGTTTGATTTCGTTATTATTTTTTTTAAAATATAGATATCGAATTGTGGTTGTAATTAATATTTGTTATTTGCTTTATATGATGATCTTTTCTGGTAGTCTTATTAACAACTAGTTTCATCGGCTCACCAACGTGGATTTATTTTAATTCATTTGTGGTTTGTTGATTGATATAGAAATTTTCTATCTCGTCCTGATTTGGCAGTCATTTAACTCAAGAATGTGGATGAACGGGGTCGGAACATTATGAGAGGACAGAAAGAAATTACCGAGCCTCGATGGTTGTTTTTTTTTGAACAGACAATCCAAGTGTAAAAAGTATAAAATACTCAAAATAATTGAGAATTTTAAAACGTTCACGAAAAAAATTTTATGCAGTTTTTAAGCAGTTAAACTACTACTGGCTTCAAGGGTCTCCTGGAATTATAATTTTCCAGATTGATGAAAACTTAATAACGTTGTTTATACAAAATACAAAATTTGTTTTTAATATTCTGGAAATTTAAGTTTATAAATTGATCTATTTCGAAACCGTTTCAACAGTTAGCTGTTTTTGTGTATGTGCAGTGTTATTAGGGCTGATTCAGATCTCAACATGGGTTCAGAACATAAAATAAAAATTTCATTGGGCTGCTGCCTTTTCTGCAACTTACATTTCTGCAACTTATAGTTTTCTGTGTTAGTTACTGACAAGAATTTCAGATCAGCACCTATTACTGACAGAGACTAGATACAAAAAAATGAGCCCCAATCAATAAATGTTTTGGTTTCAGGGTTAAGCTCATGGTTCTTAGTAGTAATATAGTGAGCTACACTCCCCGGGGGGGGGGTGAGGTCCCCCATGATTTAAGATAGGGTATAGCGTATTTTTCGGGATTTGGGTCCTCCGTAACGTATTAAGATAGGGAATGAATGAGCATGTATTAAGATTATGTATAGCGGCGTTAATGTATTAAGATTGGGTATAGCCGCCATGTATTAAGATTAGTTATAGCCGGCGACATGTATTAGGATTATGCGCCGACATGTATTAAGATTAGTAATAGCCGCCGACATGTATTGAGATTAGTAATAGCCGCCGACATGTATTAAGATTAGTAATAGCCGCCGACATGTATTGAGATTAGTAATAGCCGCCGACATGTATTAAGATTAGTAATAGCCGCCGACATGTATTGAGATTAGTAATAGCCGCCGACATGTATTAAGATTAGTAATAGCCGCTGCCATGTATTAAGAGTAGTATAGTCGGTGCAAATGTGGGGGGTAGGTTCGGAGACGCTCCTGATAGGCTGAAATTTTGAGGGGAAAAAATCAATGTTTGTGTAGTTATTAAGTGTTTACTTGAGAACAATAGAATCGGCGTGGATAATTAATTGCTGTAATTATGTGAGGGGTAATTATGTGACAGGTTGAATTTTGTTTACAACTTTTATGTTATTAAATTGTGAAATTAATTGGTGGGGGTTTTCAATTACCCTAGTTATCTGAGGGGTAATTATGTGACATGTTGAATTTTTGTTTACAAATTTTAGGTCAATTGCAAAGATTGTTCCCCTAATTGTTTGAATCAATTGTGTAACAAATGTCTTTTGCGCGCTCATTAATTGGAAAAAATTCAATGATAGAAAAAAAATGAATTAAAATTGTATAAAATTACAGACACAGTATAAATGTAATAGAGAATACTAAAGAATTGTGCTATAGTAAAAGCATTTAAGTTATATGTTGAGTGGTGCTGTATGAATACCGTCAGACTGAACAATGCGCTTAGGGTAGAAATAGGACAGTCCCTTCTTTGTCTGCTCATACGTAGCAACACAATGGTTTATTGTTCTGAACCCTCTATTTGTTGAAGTAAGATTGATAATTTCATCCATCACACGTCGATATTTCTCCATCGGTCCATCTCCATTCTCTTCTAATGTTCTTTTATTGAGACCTTTACTGCTGAACTTGTATTTGTCAGACTGTGCATCGTAGCAACAATAAGTTTTGCTACAAAGACAAATCATTTCCGTACATCTGAATTCTTTCTTGAAAAGTCCTGGTTCCCGTTTATCATGCTTCTTATGCTTAGAACAACATGTTCTAGGGAAGAAATTTTGAATAGCATCTGCTTGGAAAGAGTCGTTACAGTCCTGCTTTCTCAATGCTTCCCATTCTTGTTTTTTAGCAGGTCGAATACAATCATACAAATTCTCATGAGCTAAGGCTAAACAGAGGGAATCTGTATCCATCTCTAACTCCTCGAATTTATCCACGTCGCAAAATCTGTCAAAGAAGTTATAGTAGAGCTCCAACATACGTAATTTAGCGTACTGAAGTATGAAGAATCCAACTATTATAGGTTCGCGGTGTTCAATTTTTGATTTTGCTAGCTCAACTTCGTAAAGCTCTTTTGAGACATTGTTCAACCGCTTAAACATTTTCCCATTGATTGCTTTGTGCGTCTTCTCATCGTTCAAATATTTGGTTTCTGTATGTTTGCTTCTGTCCATAATCTGATAACCGTAAGAGCTATTACCCAATAATTTCATAGTCTCAGCAACAACGCTGGAATCAGGATTTTCATCTCCACCTCTTCTAGCGTCTACCACTGACTGTACAAAGGTGTTGAAACATTTGCGCGGCGTGTACTGTACAAATCTATAAATTCTTGTACATTTCAGACCGAGGCTGATGTAGAAATTTAGTAGGGGAGTAATAATTGTTCCATTTTCCAGATTGAAACTTGAAATTAGCATTCGCTGAGGTTGCTTCAGTAAGTTGTTTTCGACAGCGTAATCTCTCATATAATCTCCAATATCAGCTCGACTAACGTTGAAATTTTTAAAAATAGGCGGGAAATTCGAAAACTTGTACTTCAAACCTGTGGGAACTTCCAAATCACATTGTACGTATCCAAACATCTCCCCATCTCTTATTTTAGCTAGTAAAGACTCTTGCTTCAAAGGCAATTTGAAAGGAAAGTTCTTTCTCACGTGATTTCTGACATTTTCTTCTTCTTTAACACTTTCCCACCATTTACACTCCCAGATTTCAACAATCTTATATCCTTTACTTTTATGTAATCTCTTCTCAATTCATCATGTACTCTTTTTCTAATCCCTCTCTGTGTTTCCTCTTCTGAGAGACTTGCTTTAGCTTCCTGACAAGGACAGAAATGAAAGTAACAACCCATGGCTTCAAACACCGTATTACAATGTGTGCAAAATCCGTCTACGCTAAAACAATCAATCTTCTTCTGTTTTCCGGTTGTGTAGTAGCTCTCAATTTTACATTCGGAACGTTGTGATTGAAGATATGACATAACCATGTTCTCAAATGTTCGAGATCTGTTTGTTCGAGCCCTGAATTTTTGAGAATCTGTATCAAATTCCCATCGAGTGTAAAGTCCAGTGGGCATTTCTTGACACATTGAAAAGGGATAGAGTTGGCTAGCGTCAATACCTACGATAGACTTGCAAAGGTTTTCAGAGTTTCGTATGAAGGTCTGATCAACTACTGCTTTTCTAGTAAAAACAATAGATGGACCACCAGTCATATCCTCACGTATTTTGTCATGTAAATCTTTGTCAGCTTCAACAAATGGAAAAAACTTGTGGTTTGTTGACTTGTGAAGACAGATATTAGCCAAGTTCGGAAGTGTACATCCGAGTTTTAACATATCGATACCCTTGTTGTGATAAAACTCCATCATTTTTTGCATTGCCTCCAGTGTTGGAACAACATCCTTGTTGTTGTACCACTTGACAAAATCTCTGAATGTAGCCATTTTTTCTTGCTCCCAGACCACTTTCAGGTAATTGTAATTGTCAATTCCAGATGGAGGAACATTTTTCAACCTCAACTTTTTTAATGACTCTTGTTGAGAAAATCCACTGTTAAGCAATTTAGTGAAATCAATAAATTCCTTCTCCAGTGGATTATAGTTTCTCAGTTTGCTAAAGAAACGGTTGTAAGGAGGGAGAAAAGTTGCATCGAGCTTTTCGGGAGAGTCAAACCACTCATAGGGGAAGAATCCTTTGGTCTCATTTGTCTTGTATGCTTTAAGGAAAGAATCAAGTGATGTAGCTCCACCGAGTAAGTTGAGGATATCGAGAAATTGTACATCACCAAACTTAAGAGAAACAAAGTGATTTGCTTTTTTAATAACAGTAGGTTGAATGTCGCGCTCATGAATAAGATAGGGTAGGAGATAGGACTTAATGAGATTTAAATCATATTTTCCACTATTGAATCCAAACACAGGTAAAGTGTTCACATAACGCTCAAAGTGCTGCTGTAAGTCCAAAAGCTGATTTTTCTGCATTTGGAGAAATTGCGTAGACATATCAGCTTCATCATCTTCTTCGGTACGTTCACCTTCACACTCAAATGTTGAAGCGTTTTGATCCTTTCTTTTAATTAAATTTTCACCAATTGCGTTAACTCGTGCTCTGATTACTGCTTCAATAGAGGAAAACTTTGTCCACATTTCAGTTTTACTTTTGTTTGCTAAGTCTTCAATAGCTTCAACAAAAGATATAATGAGAGCTTTCGGATCTTTATCGCATAGGAAGACAGGTTCATCAATTAAATTGGAGGAAATAGAGACAGAGATTGGTTCATGCTTTCCAATCCAAGTGGTTGTGTTTGTATCTTTTAATTGGTCAGAGGGTACACATATCGATTCAAAGTCAAAAATAGCCAAGTTCTTGAACAATTTTTGATCTTCGTTGTAGGAAATTCCAAATCCGTCAAGCTTATCAAATAAGGCCTCGCGCAATGTATACACACTCTTTGGGTAAATATGCTGTACTCTATCTTTACACGTTTTAACATGGCGGTTGAAATTTCCCGCTTTCTGAATGAACGTATCGCAACTGGGACAACGGAATCGTTTAAAGAATGTGTTGATATCATCTACATAGCATATTTGGTTGTTGTAACGTAATAAATTAATATTTTTCTCATACATTTCAATACTTCTCCTCGCAAGTTCACCAACAAAATCTCCATCTACAATGTCAATATCGTAAATAAATATGTTGTGCTTTATCGCATTTTCAACAAATACAAGATGATCGATCGATACCCCTCTGAAATTGATTGCGTCTTGTCCAGATTCGTGGAGGAATGCACTAAACAAATTTTTTGCATTGATCTCAAGCTCCGATGATCCATATAAGTGAACAGCTATAGCTCGGAATAAGCAAAGATAATCTTTGTAAGTCTCACCATAGCCATTCGATACGAGACAATTCACATCTGGTCGTCTGAGTAACTGTTCAGGAAGAACAGCATCGATACATCCCATTGGAATGGATTTTAGGAGAGCGCAAAATATTGTTACATTTGTAGTCAGAGCAAATCGCCATTTTGTATTCTCCCGCTCCTGAGCACACGTCTCCACTAATTCCATCTTTTCAATCCTGTCCTGAAGAGAGACTAAGTCTCCTTTGGAACAGAGTAGATGAGATTTCTCGAAGAAAGTGTTGTTCTCGTGAGCGTAGAAGTATCGATACTCGTCCGTATCCACATTTCTTAATATAAATCCTAGAGCTAAGTTGACTTTGGCTGCACAGTTGAGTTTTTCGAATACTTCTTTCAACTTTTTATTAATTTCATGAGGATCGAGCTTGGACAGCTTGAAGTTGAACACTTGATGTCTTCCATTTTCCATCTCAGTATCGTCAAAAAAGTGCTGGCAAGCGCTAAGTTCTTGTTGTAGCTGCTCGTTGTCCTTTTCCAGCTCCTCTGATTCTAGAACTTCTTTAAGCTTTTCACTCGATTTTGTTCCAACTTTTGTTGAAGTTCCATGCTTTCTCCTCTTGTGTTGTTGAAGAGAATAGAAACTCGGAAACTCCTCCAAGCATACAGTACACATAGTGCTTAGCTTTGTATCCTTAGGAGCGTGATGCTTAGCAATGTGGTAATTCATGTCTTCTTTCTTCTTTGTACTGAAATGTGGACATTTGGGACAAAATAGAGTCCCACTATCACAAGACTGCTTGTGTCTTGCCATATTCTTCTTCACCACCATTTTGTTGCACTTTGTACATTTCACTGGGAGATTTCTATTGAGAGAAGGCATTGTTTTGGTACAAGATGAAACAAATTCGGGTATTGTGACGAGCAACTAATTGTGACAATAACAAAGTGAGAGTGAAAGAAATTATTTTTGTACATTTAGGGAACGCAGCTATGACGCATCACTCCATATATGGAAATTTATCATTTCCATTTTAAGAAGCTTGTTGTCATAACCGAACATTCTAGAACATAATGAATAAACCAATCAGATTCTTCCATTTACAAATACCTTTAATAATTAAGAACACTCTTTTTAAATATGTGAATTCATTCCTTGGAGTAAACTCAAAAAAAGCAAATCATTCTTATATATCTTCTTAATCATTTCTTTTACATTTTATTTAAGTTTTCATATTTCATCCAGCCATAATCCAAAAACAGACTCACAACAAATTCAAACAAATTGTTCCAATCTTAACAAACTCTGTGATTCAAATTTGTGTCTATCCGCAATTGAGAGAATTCGGTGCTTGCAAACAAATCTAGTCCTATTGAAAATTGAAATTAGCACATGAATGTGCTTTTACAACAATGTTAAAGATGTCGAAAACAAATATTCATCCATACTTCACGAACAAACATTTACTTTACAACTTAACGTTATTGTCTTGGAACCTCTCAACCAATCGAAATCCCGTGTTAAAGAAATTATTCTGAAGATTAACGATTTTATTTTGTGTAATTGTTTCTTAATTTTAATTTTCTTTTACATAAACAGAGTATTGCGTGAAATTTTGCTCATTTGCGAAAAATGTTAATCAAAAATCATTTACAGTTGTTGGAAAAAATATATAAGGGGAAAGAAGGAATTGCCGATGCTTACAAAGTTGACGAGATTGATGTTGATTCCTAATTTTTCTACAATTTCTTGGACATTTGCGTTCAGAATGACAGAATAATCCGATTTAGTAAAGGATTCGAATATGCAACATTTTCCATTAAAAAATTCAAATATGATGATTATATAACGAAACAATCATTTGATTTATCGTCAGAGCTAAACATTAACAAGTACGAAATTTTATTTATTTTGAATTCTGTTCCCGAAATTTTAGAACAGTACAGAAATCGAGCACAAGCGAACTGTATTCCAATTCCTGACCCCATAGCAATCACTTCATCTGTACAAAGCGCGTTGTTTTTTCATTATTATACAGATTACAATTCTGAAGGAGTAAAAATTCGATTTGGAATTCGGCTCCCAAATATATATATACAAAAGTTCTGTTCCAAAAATGGAATACTTTCCGAGATTGATTTAAAATTTAACGAAGTTGAACAAATTTATCAGAGCTTAACATTTTTGGTAAATTATGTCACTTCGTTCCCAATGAGCTATCCTTATTTAGTAAACAAGTAGTCGTATCATGTGATACATGTATTATTCAAAAACCATATTTGGTTTCTATTCACGCATTGATGTTCCTGCTTCGTATACGAGCATCATTTTATAACAACTTCTTCCATATTTGGATACATTAAATGATTTCCATTTCCTGTTTCGGTTACTAACGTCAGTTTTTCTACAAAATATTTCCTTCTTTGGTTACTTTGTTCTTATTGGACGGAATTCACTATAAATAGGAGCGACAAAGTTAGACTTCATCATTCTCTTTCATTTCCTCAAAATTAATTTCACCTCTGTTCCTCATCGTCCTGCTAACTATTCTTCAAAACTTTATACAATTGAGTTCCTACATTCACATTCTTCTTATCTACAGATCTTACTTCAGTTGTAACGTTTATCTGTTTCTAACTTAGATATTCTTTTTGTCCTACTATAAAGTGAAATTTGTTGTTTTCTAACTTACTCTCTACTTGACAGTTTTCAATACGTTCATTTACAAACTGCTTTCGTTTCTAAAAAATCCACTTCTATCAACTCATCTGAACAAAATGGAGTTTACTGTGCAAAACAACAGTCTTCTGTACTCATTTTCCTTCACTGAGGAGACTGCTCGGATAAGTATTAAAGACTTATCAAACGGATTATATGAGACTGTAATGACTTTACCCATCACTGTGTGGCATATTATTGAACACCAGCGACAACAGTTCGACACCTATCATCAGGGTCAGGTTCCAATTACGGAGAATCAGCTTGGAACTCAAGCGATGGGACACGAGGTTGCTGTTATTAGTGGGCACCACTATCCCCACGTTGCTGGGACAGAATTTCCACCTACCTACGTCGCTGGCAACATTCAATATACTTTCCCTTGGGAAGAAGGGCAAATTCCCAACTCTTGGTTCTCTAGCCCGGATGTAAATCAAGTTTTGAGTTCAGTGGAGGAGTCAGGGAATTTGCTTCAAACTGTGTCAAGCTTTGATGGGAGCGAGCTAAGTGTTGATACTAGCACTTGGACAGCAAATGAACAGCAGAACTTTGATCCGGCACAGTACTATGGTTCTACTGATATGTCGACTACTCCATCAATGACAACACCTTCCATAGAGGATGGAACGGCGCACAATCCAATTTTGCTGACTGATGAAAATTCAACAACTTCAATCAGCGTTCAACCAACTGATCCTCCAGTAATATTTGAACGTTCTAGACCTTTTGGGAATGAGATTCAAAACTTACCAGAGTATGTTGTGAGAACTCTGTTTGAATAGATTCGAGTTGGTACAATTTTGCAGCTTCATTTGTAATCGTTCTTAACGGAAAAGTTGTATGTTGATTTATACATTTTCCTGGTGATGTATTTAAACATTCTTTATAATATAATTTTTCTCATGTGAGCTTTCTTTTCTAAACCAGTTCACAAGGATATAATCAAACAAAGTTTTGAATTTTGAAACTTCGTTACAAAACTTGATATTTAACGGAAATAGCATTATCAAAACTCGACATTTAACAAAATTTTTGATCAAAAATTTGATATTTAAGAAAAAAAAACTGAGCAGAAATTTGATTTCTAAGAAAAAAACCTGTATGAAAACTCGATTTTTAAGTTGTTATAGAAAAAGAAAACTTGTCATTTTACAAATTAAAAATTTCTTCCTTTTTTGCGTTAAATTATACCGTAAACTGGTGAAAATCAGGAAAAACTTTGCGCTTCATTGTATCCAATTGGAAACTGTTTTTTGATATTTAAACAAAAAGATTGAATGAAAACTCGACATTTAACAAAAATTTCGTTGAGAAAACTCGACTTTTATTAAAATAAATTGTTCCAAAACCCAACAGTTAACAAAAATTTTTGTGAGAAAACTCGACTTTTAAAAGAATAGTTTGTTACAAAACTTGACATTTAACAGATTAGAGGTATCAATTTAAACATTTAAGAAAAAGATTGTAAAAAAAGAGAAATTGAATTTTCTTGATTTTTAAACCAAACATAAAACTGATACTATGTAAATAATTGTGATGCAATTACAAATTTATTACTTTCTAATTTCAAGATATAACAGAGAATTATCAATTAAGCCATGGCCGTCTAACAAACAGTCAACAATTTTTATCAATTCACCCTCATATTTTGAGTTTTTAAGAGATTGAATTCTGTCCAGAAAAGAAGATCCCATTGTTTGTGTGCTTACATTTCTTTGTTCAGCGCGCAGTAGATGTCTCTTGAACTTCTTTCTACTCAATCTTTTTTTAGACACACTAGGTAACTTCTCAACATATTTGTTCTCATAATTGTGTTGTACTGCTCTGTCTCACTGAGTAAAGACAAGTCCCGATTCTTCCAAAATATTGCCAAAACATTGATGTTTATATAATGTATATAAACAATCAACTGTCTGATATAAATAGGAGAGATCTTCCAGTTTTTGAAGCAAGTCTCCGATGGAGAAAGAAATGAGAACAATGTGATATCGACAGGTTTTCAGGGGACAGAAACTGTTGTGTGAAGCAACAACATATTCACTTGTAAGAATATATGGTCTATAATCTTTGACAGATACAGATATAAACAACGCCTTTTCACAGAATTTTTTGTAAAAGTGTGGTAAAACCTGACACATAACTGCTGCCATTCTGTAATATTATTTAGTTCTAAAGAAATTGATTTCCTTATTTGAACTTAAATTCCAAATAAGGAAACTAATTTATTTATTATAAATAAAACCAAATTCCAAATAAGGAAATCAACTTATAAATTATAAAGGAATTCAAATTCCAAATAAGGAAACCAATGAAATTGTTATGTGCAATTTAAAATCTCATTTGAGCTATGAATCAATTCAAGAAACAGCGGATTAATAAATTTCGATGTTTTACTTTTTCAAAATATTTTCGTCACTACTTCTCTCTAATGCAACACAGACGTGCTAAACACAAAGACTCTTTTTCTATAATGATTCAAAAGTTTTCTTTATTGAAAATTTCTGATTAGAAATCCTTTTAAGGAAGAATTCTAAATAGACACATTTTTCTCTTCCTTTTTAGGAAATTGTGCGAAAACAATGATGTCATTAGCATAAAAGGAAATTCTGCGTTGTAGAGGCCCTTAATTTTTTAAGCAAATCATTTAATCAACTTCTCGCAGCTTACTCAAGTTACGTAAATGTCGCTCTCCAAAGTATCTCCTTGTTACTCGAGCGCTCCATCAATGTTTACAGATTCACAACCTAAATTGGGTACTGATTCCGTCCCATTTTATATTGACTTTGGTTCTCAACCAAACAGATTTGGGAGATTTACTGTGTCCCAAATATTTAGAAATGGACAAAATTACTCGGAACCAACTTTTCAAGTCTTTAAAAAAGATAATTGTGGAACATTTGAAAAGTACCAACAACTGAGAATTGGAGATTACGAATTCAAGAAATTTTGTCTTCTGAAGAACGATCTGCTGAATGGAGACTGGGAAATTCGAGAAAATCCAGCTCAATTTGAGAAGAACCCAAAAATGGAAGACGTGCTGCAACAATGTCACAAAGCAAGAGAGATCAGCATTGGAAAAAATCGAAGACTCTACGTTACCTTTATACAGTACGTTCAGCACAATCCAGCTTCAGTTTATGTCCAGATCCGACTATTTTGTCGCAAAGAGAGCAATGAGTTCAAGCAAGTGACTTACGTCAGCTATAAAATGGAAGAATTCAAGGAACTCATTGAAAATCTTAAAGACTTCTCTAATATTGAACAATGTACATTTCAATAACTACTGCTGCGCAATATTATGATGTTTTTTATATTGAATGATGAATATTTGGTGATTATATGTATTTGACTTTCAGTAAACATTTTTTCATTTGAAACTTTTTTCTTCTTAGAATGAGTTGGGATATTGGATGCTCTAGAAACATTTTCTTAAGTCTCAGAGATGAATCAAAAGTTTTTCACGTCAAGTTACATCACGAGCTTAAAAGGTATTCATATACAGTTCTTGAAGCGCAAAATTTTCCCAATTTGGATAATTTAGACGTAGAGTCCCAAATTTCTGAATTCAAGTGGGTTATTCATAATGGGCTGCGCAGAAAAACTCTAACATATCGTTCTGACAAACAAGAAATTTCCATTTCTCAACATCGCTGGAACGGATATCAGTGGAGTTTTCTTACAAAGATTGATTTGAAAAAAGAGGAGTATAAAAATCTAGTAGATCATCTACCAACACTTCTTTCCTATATAGAAAATTACAAAAAGACCTGCATTATTTTGGACGAAACAACTCAGAGTTAATGAATATTGTTACTCTGGTAAACATTTTCAATTGTTACGGAAGCATACTTTCAATGTTCCCTACGAACGAAAAACGTAAAAACTGTTTTCTCGCAGCGTGTAAAATTTGGGACCGAAATGTCGATTTGGACGAAATTGATCAAAAGTTTCCTCACGGAGGAAGAATTGGATATGGAAACTCTCTTTTGGACTTTTTCTTAGCTAGATCAAAAATTTTTCGTCTACATGCAATTTTACATGATTCTGCTGGAGCTGTGAAAACAACAACAGACGAAGGACCAGGTTA
Source organism: Convolutriloba macropyga (assembly GCF_964194025.1). Taxonomy (NCBI): domain Eukaryota; kingdom Metazoa; phylum Xenacoelomorpha; order Acoela; family Convolutidae; genus Convolutriloba; species Convolutriloba macropyga. The sequence continues at coordinate 9,119 of NW_027450426.1, read as the reverse complement.
TTGTTACATGCTGCCGCAATTACCCAGCTCCTGTCTTCTAGGTCATATAACTGGATTATTCTTTTGTCTCTACATCAAAGTTTGTCATCCTCATATTTTTAAAATACTAGATTGTTAATCATTTGTCAATTATCTCAGCTAAAAAGAGGATGACTCTCGTTGTGTTTGATATTGAGTGCTTGGAGGGAACAGTTGTCAAGGAGCTGGGAATTTTCAAGGACGGAATTGTGTTAGGATATACATTCCTCCCACCGAATGACTACAAGCCAACATTTCAAGCAAAGTGGAACACAAAGAATTTACATGGAATAAACTGGAATAATGGAAAAGTTGATTACTCAGATCTTCCAACCATAATTCATCAACATTGTTCTCCTACAGCCGAATACTTTGCCAAAGGATTGGAGAAATGTAAAATCCTATCCAATTATTTGTGTAAGGATGTGGAAAATTTGGACGATTTTGGATGTCCAAAAGCCTCTAATTTGATTTCCAACGAAGATACAATCTGGGAATGTAGTAACTACCCCTACCGACACAAGAAAACATTGCACTGTGCAGAGAAGAAAGCTTATGCTTATGGAACTTGGGTTCTTAATTTTTTTGACAAAATTTAATATTTGTAAAAATTTTTATATACTTTGATTGTAATGTATCATATTGTCTTTTAATTAATTTTTAAAATCATTTTTTTCGCCTACAAAACATAGAAAAGTTGCTTCAAAAATGAGAAAGTTGATTAAATTTTGTCCTAGCGTTACACAGTTATTCTTCATTTCAATTCTGTCGTTTTTCTTAATTTTGAATTTATTCTCCTTTTTTATGCTTTCTGTTATTAATTCCTGTGAAGAGACAGTGTTTAGGCTGTCGCTGTTGTTTGTTTCTTTTTTATGTTTAGAAGCTTATCTCATTTTTTTATTTATTTACATCACAATTCAGTTGAAACATTTTCTCTATCGTCTCAATGATTACGTTTAAATGACTGAGCATACAGATAAAGGATTAAATTTGGGTAATTTTGTCTTTGATGATAATAATCAGGAACGACAATCATGGAAATGTTTTGGACAGACTTGTAATAGGTCTCTAGTCGTTTTTCTGTCCCAATTTTTTTGTTATACTCGTAATTCTGGTCTGTTGTATAGTACGAATAACATTGGCTACAACGTGTGAAGAAACAACAGTTTGGATTGCAATCCTTTCTAGTACAGTTGGTTATATTTTACCTTCACCTAAATTATGAACAAGATAATTTCCACAAAAGAACGAATTTTTATTTCATTGGTTGGTCCAAGCGGATCTGGGAAATCTCATCTTATACATGAATGGTTAACAATTGGAACTTTTCAACCAGAGTTCGACAAAATTTACTACTTCTATCAACATTATCAATCTCTTTATGGTTTAATGTCTAAAGATGTTAAAAATATTGAGTTCATAGAAGGAGTTGACTTTGAGTTTATTCAAAACCTCCCAAATAACGGAACAAAGTATCTGTTAATTTTTGACGACTCTTGTGAGGAGATTTCCAGCTCTAAAGATTTCGTTAAAATTGCAACAGCTGGAAGACATAAAGGACTCAGCACAATATACATCAAACACAATTTATTTCATCAGAGTAGATTAGGAAGAGATATAGAGTTACAAAATACTCATATCGTCTTGTTCAAATCTCCTAGAGATGTACTGCAAATAAACACTCTGAGCCAACAGTTGGGATTAGGTTCACAATTAAAAGATTGGTATACCAAAGCAACTTCTATTCCTTATGGTCATTTACTTATTGATTTAACTCCCAAAACAGTCGACTCTCTTCGATTTTGTACAAATAGTGGATCGATTCCTTCAAATTTTTTCCTTCCACAACATAAACAGCAGACCACATTTTTGAGTGATGAGCACACAACATCTCTCTACTCTGACAACGTTCCAAAGTTATTCCCGGAACTTCAAAAGAACTTACCTAAAAAATTGTCCGAAAGAATTTATTCAGTTCCTAAACGAGTGCATCGTAAACATGCTCAGAGGAGAACTGCAAGATATTCAAAAACGAGACGTAAAAAAGTATCAAGACGAAATTCATCAGCTTATTCTAAAAAGAACTGGAATAAATAAAAGGAGAGCAATCTTGAGTTCAAGGAAAGGAATAGAACTTATATCAATTCTAACTCCGTCTATCATTAACCGTCTTTCTTGAAATGGAACAGTTTGTTTTGATTCCTCAACAGCTTTATTCAAATTGCATGTGTATAAATTGGACGAGAGTGAAGAAAAAGTTAACTTCGTTCCACAAAATTTAGATTCTCTTCACAAGGACATCACCACTAACACAAAATCATTCAAAAACGAGTCAGTTGTAGATCAAATACTCAAATGTCCTCGAATCAAGCTGTCCCTCAGTGACTCCATTTTACTGGATGGAAGAGATACAAATGTAGCATTTACCGATTTTATTTACGCATTGAAGAGAAAAAATATTGCATTTCCTGATATATATTACACAATACTTGATGCTACAGGGATAAGTCCGAGCAAAATCGTAAACAAGGATGCCAAAAGCAAAGACAGAGGGAGTTGGATCCCTTTCAAAATCTGAAAAAGCGAAACTTCAACGATTATACAAAGAAGGAAAAGCTGCATTTGGATCGGTTAGAAATCTTCAAAAAGCGAGCGGTTTATCAAGAGGCAAGGTTATTTCCTTTCTCCACACTAAAAATTCCTATACAAAATACCGTCAAGCAAATCGACATTTTAGACGATTACCTGCATTTGCAAAGCGGATAAATGAAATTTGGTGTCTTGATTTAGCTTTTATGGACAAATTGTCAGAGTTTAATAACGGAGTAAAGTATCTATTAATCTGCGTTGATGTATTTTCTCGTTTTGTCCGTGTTCAACCAATGAAATCAAAGTATTCTACAGATGCTGTAGCAGCTTTCAAAAAAATGCTACGAAAAAACAACATCCCACAAAAAGTATGGGTTGATCAAGGAACAGAGTTTGGTGGCGAATTTCGGAAATTTTGTGGAGAAAAGAAATTTAAAATTTATTCAACGAGAAGTGAAACAAAAGCTGCCGTAGCTGAGAGAGCTATCAGATCTTTGAAAAACATTATTTATCGCTTCATGGAAGAAAACGGGCATAAGTACCTTGTAAAAATGGGATCTTTCCTAAATACAATGAATAGTAGAGTAAATAGATCTACAGGTAAAGCTCCAAAAGAGGTAAAAAACAAAGACTTTTTATCAATTTTTTACAAAAATCCGATCAGACAATACAAAAAACCTCGGTTTAAAGTAGGGGATAAAGTACGAATTTCGAAATACGATATTCCTTTTAGAAAAGGATACAAGTCACAGTTCACGAGTGAAATCTTTGAAATTGTTAAGATTGCTACGTACAAACCTCCAACATACAACCTCAAGGGAGAGCAGGGTGATGAAATACTAGGAAAATTTTATGAACAAGAGTTCTCAAAGTGTATCATTTAGTGATGAACTCTTTTACGGTAGAGCTGGTTTCCAACGCATCCTTTGATTGTTATCCAAATAATACATTGAGTTCTTTTACCAATTTCCTTCCCGAACAGATTAACCTTGAAGGAGAATGGGAGGTGGCAATAACCGAACTATCATATCCATCTTTGTACCAGAATATTACAGATGGAAAATTTTTCTATCTAGATGCTGCAACTCCAGATACAAAACCTTCCGATTATTATACAATTGATGCAGGACTATATCCATCAATATCTGATATTGTGAACGAAATGAACAAACAAATTCAGGAAAGAGAAAAGTATGAGAAAACCCCAATCAAATTAAAAGTCAACAGAATTACACAGAGAATATCCCTAAGCCTTCCTAATGAGAACTCGTTACTAGTTATCTTCAGTACTGATCTCTGTCACGTATTTGGGTGTGAGGAAGCTGTTAACGGAATGGGTGTTTTTATGAGTGGTGCTGGACCACATTTTCCTAAATTTCCCTATGATATTGTTCGAATTCATACTCTTATGATATACAGTGATATTGTTGAATACAATATTGTAGGTGATACAAAAGCCGCACTTTTGAGATGTATTCCGTTTATTTCTAAAATTAAGAATGGAGACATAATATCTACTGGACAATATATGAATTATCAAAACTTCCCAAATCTACAATTTAAAAAAATTCTTAAAAATTCTTTCCACAGCATTAAACTTGAGCTCCGCGACTCATACGGTGAAAAAGTTCCCTTCAATTCAGTAGGTGTAACAAGAGCTGTATTGATGTTCAGAAGAGCTTCAGACAATCATTTTTAAAATTAAGTTTACAAAAAATGGTTGCAGACAGTGATTTACCGTATTTTCGTGGTTATTCAAGACAAAGGGGAAGAGGATTTGGAGCTTTAGCACAAACAATTGGGAGAACTGCAATTCCTTTTTTGAGACGATATGTTGTTCCAGCAGCTAAAAGAGTTGGTGCTGACTTGATTGAATTAGCTGCGCCAGAAATCGGAAATGTATTAGCTGGAAGGAAAAAGTTCAAATCTGCAGCCACAGATGTTGGAAAGAAAACTTTACGTAAACAACTAGGAGGAGGAAAACCTAGAAAACGACGTATTATTCGAAAACGCTCGCCAAAAATCAGTCGACGTCGTCGAACTAGGAGGGATATTTTTACCAAACTAAAATGAATACCAGATCATCAAATGACAGTAATTTCCGTTATGGACACTTTACATATTCTTGCTTGGAGATTTTTGACAAAATTCCGGTTTTGGAACCAATTGAATCATCCCATATTCAAGAAGTTTATCCTAGCACTTCATTGGATGAAAGCAGCATTGAATTTGAATTTGAAACAGATAGAAGTATTTATCTCGATATGAGAGATATTCATTTACAAATTAAAGTTGGATTACAAAAGGGAAGAAAGGGAAGATTATTTGACGATTTCATGAAAAAAGAGGAGCATGGAAAACCAGATATGAGTATGACTTTCACTGATGATGATTTACAATATTTGACTCATGTCAACAACTTGTTGCACTCTCTTTTCTCCAACTGCGAAGTGTATTTAAACAATCAACAAGTGTACAACTCTAACGGACTCTATGGCCACAAAGCTCTGATATCCAATGAATTCAATGCTTCTACAATGAATAATGAAGGAATTTTGGCTTGTCATGGATACGAATTTGAGAAAGATCCCAGTGATTATGAAAAAAGTCCGTTCATAGATAGGGAAGAAGAGCTTTTGTTGAAAGATGGGGTTACCTTATATGGTAAACTTGCAATCGACTTATTTCAATGTGAAAAATTATTACTTCCAAATACAAAAATTAGACTCAAATTGATTCGAGCGAGACCAAATTTTTACATGATTTCCTACAATCCACATGTTTCCCTTAGAGTTCTCGACTGTTCACTTTTTACGAGACGTGTTGTCGTTAATGAGGTCGATCACCAGACAATCAAGTATCAACTAACACATCAACCAGCTTGCTATAATTTTATGGAGACAATTGCGCGAACATTTATTATTCCTTCTGGACAAAATCAATTTATTCAGGAAAATGTTTTCAATAATGCCCCAATCAGACGAATTGCAATAGCAATGAACACTAATTCAGCATTCACCGGACATTTTCAAGAAAATCCTTTTCATTATCGAAAGTTTGGACTGCGGGAGCTGAGAATTGTTCGAGGAGGGAGAGCTGTAGTCTCAATTGATACAACCAACAATTGTAGAGCTTATGTTACAACAATGAAGGCAATGAACTTCAACGAAGAAATTCCTGCGTTACCGAATGATTTCTTCACAGATCATTATGTGCTTGTATTCGATCTCACATCACTCCAAGATGCTGGTGAAAATGTTCATTATCCTGAACTCAGTGGGGAAAGTCTTCGTTTAGAAATGTTCTTTGAACGTCCGCTAACCAATGTTACCGAGTTATTTGTTCTCGGAGAACGAATCTCAACAGTTAAAATTGATCAGTTTGGAACAGTTGCTAAGAATGTCTGAAGAACTCTGCATTAATCAAGATTTTTTAATTTTCTTCTCAATTTTTTATGGTTTTTATATTATTGCCTTCTGCGTTGGAACATTTGTTGGATATGTACTTTCATCGCCCAGTTGCAACCCTTTCCACACTATAATATCAAGATAGGGAATGGATGAAAATTGGGGTAGACCTACTCCAAACTTATATGTATACCTTATTTGTGCAGTATTCCTGGGACTTCTAATCATCATTATTATCTTTCATCCCGATGTCACAGGTAATAGTGAAGACAGAGTAAGTGAATCTACAGGAGGTCTGATACGTAAAATTCCCCAATCTAAAGATTGTTGCTTTATTGAAAAGAACGAATCATTTCAACTTGATTGTAATGTGAGAAATCCCTGTTCAAACGGAGCTTGCGAATTGAAACAGAAGATTATTTGTCATGGATAATCAATCTCTTCAACAAATTATTGAACGCATTCCTGAGCTAAAATTCAAATACATTGGATCGTTTCCAGCAGATTTCATTCCAAATTTACCCAAATTCAGCTTTGCAATCATTAACACTGCTTCGAGTAAAGAAGTCGGTGAACATTGGATATTGATTGCTCGACTCAACAGAAGTTACTATTATGCGGATTCTCTGGCTCGATCAGTAACACATTACAAATTTTTAGGTAAAAAGTACCAAAAAATAATACATCGACCACTTCAGAAGATGCAAAATTTGTGTGGATTCTACGCAATTTTTGCAGCATTTCAACTATTTAACTTTTTCCAAACCAACTTGAACAATATTCATGATGTACACGTGTTAAATTTTATAAGTAACTATATGTAGTAGTGTTCATTTTGGTATTTAGTAAGCTGAAGTTAATAAAGTCGATAGTATATGTTTCTCGTAACTGTTTCTCGTGAGTTTTCTAAACTTTTTTTATCGAACTTTATTAACCACTCGGCTAAGTGTACCTTGATGTTCATTGAATTTTATACAATTTATTGTAAATGATTGAGTAATTTTGTATTTTGATGCTCATAATTTGTACTGTGTCTGTCATTTTATACTATTTTAATTCATTTTTTTCTTTTATTTAACATCTTTTTTCAAATAATGTACAAAAAATAATGCATATATGCATGTAATTAGCAAGATGGCGCAGTGGGAGCGCGCTGGGCCCATAACCCAGAGGACGGTAGATCAAAACTACCTCTTGCTATCTTGACTTTTTCCAATTAATGAGCGCGCAAAAGACTTTTGTTACACAATTGATTCAAACAATTAGGGGAACAATCTTTGCAATTGACCTAAAATTTGTAAACAAAAATTCAACATGTCACATAATTACCCCTCAGATAACTAGGGTAATTGAAAACCCCCACCAATTAATTTCACAATTTAATAACATAAAAGTTGTAAACAAAATTCAACCTGTCACATAATTACCCCTCACATAATTACAGCAATTAATTACCCACGCCGATTCTATTGTTCTCAAGTAAACACTTAATAACTACACAAACATTGATTTTTTCCCCTCAAAATTTCAGCCTATCAGGAGCGTCTCCGAACCTACCCCCCACATTTGCACCGACTATACTACTCTTAATACATGGCAGCGGCTATTACTAATCTTAATACATGTCGGCGGCTATTACTAATCTCAATACATGTCGGCGGCTATTACTAATCTTAATACATGTCGGCGGCTATTACTAATCTCAATACATGTCGGCGGCTATTACTAATCTTAATACATGTCGGCGCATAATCTTAATACATGTCGCCGGCTATAACTAATCTTAATACATGGCGGCTATACCCAATCTTAATACATTAACGCCGCTATACCTAATCTTAATACATGCTCATTCATTCCCTATCTTAATACGTTAGGGAGGTCCCAAATCCCGAAAAATACGCTATACCCTATCTTAATACATGGGGGACCTCACCCCCCCCCCCCCCCCCCGGGGAGTGTAGCTCACTATATTACTACTGAATCCACTAAATACGCTAAATTATGCCTCCATGGGACAACAAGTTTGTTGAAAATTCATATTTGGTCAATAAGACCTCACAACAAGCTATTAAGATGAGAACAACAACAAAAATAGGCAACATTCAAAAATTCATTAGAAAAGTGCCAGAAGAAAGTGTCGAAACAATCTAAATCATAAGTTTCGCACTGAAAACTTTA
>NW_027450426.1:0-901 GCF_964194025.1 Convolutriloba macropyga | reverse complement strand
CCAATGGGACCTGTCTGTGGTTGAACTATGTGGTAGAAATACAAAATGAACGAGAGACTTGCAAAATTCAAAAATATTTAGTTGCTTTATTAGGGATTCAAACAATTAAAATTATGCGCTCATGGAACCTTTTGTTAACATAGAGGTATAAATAAACGGAAAACATTGCGAAAATAGACGGGGAATCAACGAATAATGCTGCAATGAAAAATAAAAAATCGTTTACTCACAATTTTCGCACTCTAACTTGAAATCTAAACAAAAAATCTCTTGAATTGAGATCAATCGCTTTTCGCGCTCTTTAACATTTTGATGTCATAAAAATATCTACTCGCTTTTAAAATTCATCGGTTCATTTAGTCTTCAAGTTTGTGTTAATTGATCATCAAAAAGACAGTGCAGCAATAAAATTCAAAATGTAAAGAACCAAGAATAGTAAAAGAAAGAATATCAGAAAAAATAATACGTAGCCGGTAGAATACCCGAAACGACTCGAATCGTCGTGCAAAATAATCTCGACCCTAACTTGGACAAAATCAGAATAACGAAAAAAACATTAGAATTAACAAAAATAGTAGACCAATATAACATAAAAAGCGTTCAAATTTTTTCAGTTCAGGGTGTGTGGGTAAGTGCTGGTGGGGGAGGGGGGGGGGTTTGGTAGGTGGGGGCAGGTAGGTGGTGGTGGGGGGTGTAGGTAGGTGGGGTGGGTGGTAGGTACGTTGCGGGGGGTAAGTAGGTACGTGGGGGGGGGGGGGTAGGTAGGTACGTGGGGGTAGGTTGGTACGTGGGGGGTAGCTAGGTACGAGGGGGGGGGTAGGTACGTTGGGGTTGGAGGGGTAGGTACGTGGAGGTGTGTAGGCACGGCGGGGGTAGGTACGTGGGGGGGTTGTTTTGTTTT
>NW_027450425.1:0-25659 GCF_964194025.1 Convolutriloba macropyga | reverse complement strand
TGGAAGCTTCGTTTTTAAATACAGACAGAAATAAAAGGGAGACTTTCTGCTTCTATGAACGTCAAAACAGAATTGACTAAATATAAAGAATCGTTAATTTTTTAAAACCAAAAACACGAAGTTTTCCTACTGACGTTTTGTCAATTTTTCGTTTCTTGGAATTAAGTAATCGTTTTATGGAGTGTTTTCAATGCAATCAGCAATTTCATTTTGCTGATTTTCAAATTCTTTTCAAACTCTTTTCAAATTCTCTTTTAAATTCAAAATCTGATTCAAGTTAAAAAATAATGTTAAGGTTTATCAATTGAATCAAGCGAAGCATATTTTTTCATTTGTTTTCAGATATAATTATAGGTGTTTCTGTGCAGTTTTAATTTTTTTAGTTTCCAATATATGAAAGTTTTATTATATATATATATATATATATATTATATATATATATATATATATATATATATATATGTGTGTATATATTATATATATATATATATATATATATATATATATATATATGCATAAATGAATTTATAAATATATATGTGTATGTATGTATATGTATATATTTCAGCAGTTGATCATATATAAACAGTCAATAATCTAGAATATCATTAAATTTTGAGAAAAAATTACGAAGATTTCTCGACCAGGGTTTCTTTGGAATTATCACAGGACAATTTTGTAACTAATACCTTACTCAAGCATTTATGTAGCAATATTTATCCAGGAATAAATAACCTTTTGCAGTAATGAGAGCGGGAGATAGAATAATGTACTGTTTGGTGGTCATACTAAGAAAATAATCTCATTTTTTGGCGGCAAGGGAATAGGTGCAATCCTATTCTCTACTCGTCAACGAAGCAAAGTCAACTCGTAAAGCGTCTCATGCCTGACCTAAAGCATATTCAAACCGTTGCTACAAGACTGTTATCTTGCAAGACTCTTGCATTTTTGATTGTTATCTTGCAAGATCTTGCTAGAATCTTGCAAGATGATGGTTAGTGCTTCAAGATTCTTCAAGGAGCTAATTAAATTGTCAAATAACCTAATTTCTTATGAATTTATTACAATTTTACATGGACTAACATATGGACTACCGTATCAGTCCTCAACAGCCTCAGAGCTACTATCTTGAGCTTGACGAGTTTTGTCAAATAAATAGAGGAATGTGGATTTTCTCATTTCCACAAGCCCCCAACCCCCGCCCCAGTTGCTATCGCTGTTCAGGGGTTATTTGAATTTTTTTGATTGATTCTTGCCTCAGCTTCTCGCGAACTTTAACATCAATTTCAGGTCTCTTTTTGATTCCATCGATTAAATTGTTGCGCTTTGGTCCATTAAGACCACCTTCTGTAACTTCACAGATCTTCTCCGGCCAGTATTGCAAACGCATTATGTAGCCACAATTCTTGATGTCTTCTATGGTGCCGTTTAAGGAAATTTGTCCGTTCCAGTTTTCAATAGAACATCTTGGCCAGGGGGATCTTGTTTTCTTTTCGAAGTGCATCTACCAAATTGCGTTTGTCGTTGCGACCATAGACCGCATCGTTCCGGAACAATTCAAACAAACTCTTTTCACTCATAGAAAACTGCGATTTGTCCCTCGTCTTTTTTGGTCAAATATTCCGAGATGACCGGTTGAGTGTCAAAGTCTTTTGAGTTCACACTATACAAATGATCCAATAACGAGAACTGGTCATTCATAAGCTTTCCTTGACAAGATAAAACCCGAAACATAGTAATAGCATGGGAAGTTGTATTGTAAAGTTTTATCACCCATGAAAAATCCACGTAAAATTAATGTGAGGGATTCTCTTGTGATGAAACTGTTTCCCGTCCAAGGGTAAAAATCCATGAAGATGTCGGCACCAGGCTGGCAGCTGATTTAACTCCAAATTGTCTCGCGTTGTTTACCAGTTTCATACCATTCAGAATTTCAACCTTGTTGGCAGGATCCCTGCAACCAGGCACTATAGAAAACATCTCGCCTTTTTTGCTTAGTCTAGTGATTAGATTTTGTCGCTGGGTGAGGTTGTTGTTGCAGCCCACTATCCATAATCTTTTCACGCAGTCAAATGAGTCTTTTACTATTTTACTCAAACTGTATCTAATTCCTGTAATCTCGTTTTTTTTAAACTAACAATCTGTGCTAGAAATGTGTGCTAGAAAAGCAGACGCATAACTTGACGCATATTAGTTATGAGCAGGAGATTCTAACCTTTTTTGCTGATTCGAACAGTTTTGCTCTTTGCAAGCTTTGAAGCTACACAAAACTTTTATGTTTAATATTCTTTTGTAAAGTTTTATTCTAAAACTGAACTTGCTTTAAAATGCTTTAGGTTTTGTCTACAAAGCTTAAATGGGCTTCTTAAATGATTGATCGCTCTTTTTATGCAGAAGCACTGTCATATAACTGACCATCATTGTTTCCAATATATATATATATATATATATATATATATATATATATATATATATATATATATATATATATATAAATATATTTTTGCAGTTATGGGAAATATGCTGCTTCAAGTCTATCAAAATCTTACGAGTCTTTGCTGCAGGACCGAGACAGGAATCGTTCTGGATGAGACTGAAAAATCTTTGGCGTCTAATCTTGACAGAAACAAGGAGGCTCGGTAATGTGCGTTCGCACATAAAGTTCCGACCCTGCCCATCCACATGAGAACAGAAAAAAACCCAAATATTCAAGCCTTTTTCAAAATTTTCACTGGAGTAGGACCAAAATTTTAACTGATGAGAGAAATAATAAAGTAGGTTTGTTAATTCATCCAAAGGAAACCATTGAGATCGGCAAATTGTCAGAATATCACTTACCTTTGCAAAAACAACGCAAATATAGACAAAAAAAACTTTATTTTGCAAAAAACTGTAAAGTTTTAAGTGATCGTTAGTTAACGAGACCAGGCAACAATAATAAACAAAAAAAAACAGAAATAAGGAGAAAAAGTTTTTTAAACAATTTTTTTCAAAGTCATGAAAGTCATCAGCTATCTACTCAAATCAGAACACAGGCTCATCTATATTGCATGAAATGCCAGTGAAACCTGTAATTCTCCAAAGAATTTCATACGACAAAAAGACAAATTGAAAACGACAGTTAAAGACAGAAGTAGAAAAAAAAACTCAAATTAATTCTTCGAGAAAGTGGTGTCGAAGCCGTTTAAACAAATCTGGATATTTAAAGACTTTGGTTAGTTAAAATGTGCCTATTGTTGAACCCAAGCAAAATGCTATTTGAACAGTCAATAATGTCGCAATTTGAAGAAAAGGAGAATAAGGCGTGAAAAATCGGCAAAAGCTCAAAAGTCTAAAATATTTTGAGAAATCTGGTGGTATCAATAGCGGAGTATCAAAACTTATTGCGTGAAGCCGCCGTAAATGTTAAACTTCATTTCAATAGAAAGATGTAGCGTTCTTTCTTTGCTGACACTAAGCTACATACAAGTAGGCCAAATTAAAATTAAATTCGGGTTAAGCAAAAAGCCTTGTATATTTTTAAAAATAATTAAAATTTAAAACAACTACAAGTTTTTGTGCTTTTGAGTAAAAAACTGGATGCCTAGATTTAGAACTGTGTAGGGAGCCAATTGGACCTTTCACCCTTGAGCTTTGATTTGAATTGTTGTGTTCCTTAACTTATTTAAAATAAGATGAATTTTTTTAGGAACAAAGGACCGACTGATTACAATCCAATTTATTTATAGGTTGTAACAGTCCAACATTGAACCAAAACTAGCTTTTTTATTGTTGTTCGTCCACTGAGAACACTTAATTGTTTCTAATGTTATAGATATAGATAATTTGTTCGTAAAAAAATGCTGCGTTTTTGATATTCATCAAAATAAGTTATCAAAAACCGTCCAAACGTTAATTCCAGAGCACTCTCAATGAAACTGGAAGGAAGGAAGACTAGCCCCTCGGAGTTTTCAAAGATTGTTTTAGTGAATTTTGCGTGTGCACTTTACTTCTGGTAAATTCAATCAAAGTGAACAAAAGAAGCTTATTTCGCTCAAGTTTTGATAAAATAGGCTGAACTTTGAAATATTTACCTAAAACTTTAATTTAAAAAATATATGAAAACAGTCAACAATACTTTTTTGCCTTTGAAAATGAAATCAACAACACTGTTGTTATCAATTGTAACATATTTTACAAAATTGACTAAATTTTCGATAAAACTTTCGGAAAATGTGAATAAAAATAAAGAAAATCAATCTCAATATTCACTAAAAATATAAAAACTCAATAAATTGCTCTGGAATATAAAATTTGAAAAATAATATTTCAATTTTTTAAATTTTGGAAGGAACAAAATTTTAAGAAATAGATTTTACCTACTTTCCACAAATCAACGAAATCAGAATTTGTTTTTGAAAAGTCTTATCTATATCTAATTTCATTTCAGGCCTAACTCTGAAGCGTTATTTACAGCAAAGACACTGTCTAAATTGTTAATAGTGCAAATTTTGATAACAGATTTTTAATTGACCAACTTTTTAAAATTTTTTCATTATTTCTCAGTGTGATTTAACTAATAACAATATAAGGCTCTCTTTTTTATGAATGTTTACGATAAACTTACTGAACACTTAAAATTTGGTCTTTTGTTTTTATGTTTTGTCTCGAGTCTGGACCAAAATTTTGTTTAAATAATTATTGTTTTTGGGTTTTGTTTTCAATCCATTAGTTTAAGCTGCAAGCTTGACAGAAAGTAAATGTTACATTGATAAAAATGACAATTTTGACTTTTTTGTTTAAGATTGTGAAGCCCTTGACTTGGAAGCATTTTTAATTACAATTGTTCAATTTTTTTTCTTTGAAATGTTTTTCAAACTCGCGAACCAATAGATGCATTTTGAAAGTTTGACCTTAAATAAGTTTTGACAGAAACTGCATTTCAATTGCTCTAGGAAATTCATAAGAGATCCCACTTCCGGAACATAAAAAGTGATGAACTAAATTGAATAGTTAGAATTTGTATCGATAGGGTAAGCACAAATAATTAAGGTTGTTTAAACTCAAAGAGCCAAGCAAGTTGGTTTGAAATAGATTGATATCTTCCAAATAAGAAACAAGACCTCAGAAAACGCAAGGTTCACGAAAATTAGGGAATAATTAATCAGGATAAAGTGAATTGTTTGAAAAACACAAATGTCGTGGAAACAAAGTTAATGGAGTTTTGCGGTTTGTTTTCACAATCACTTTTTCTCTTCTAGTTTTTTAAATCTTTTTTGGGTTCCGTTTTAATTATTAGTTTTCGCGCAAACTTTTGTTCTTTTATGAAGTATAAGTGAAAAACAAATTTATTTGAAGCAGAATCTTTATTCTGCTTCAATAAATGAAGGAAGTTTAATTGAAGAAAACGTAATTGAAGAAAATTATCCAGAAGTACATTTTATAGAGCGAAATAACTGACATAGTAGTGCTCTCGGAGGTGCATTTTTTCGCCTTTTATAAACTAGTTGTAAATACGGGACTCAAACATAAATATATGTACAACTTGAATCCCATGTTTAACTTTTCTCATAGACAATCTTTTTAAAAAAATTGACACTTTAAAATTTACATTATTTGACCAAAATTACAAAAAATTCTGCCTTCTAAAAATTACATTTTTTAAATATTATTACAAAAAAACTTGCCCTTTAAAAATTACAGCACTTAACTAAAATTACAAAAATATTAACTCTTTGAAGTCACGTTAATTTACATATAAAAATTACAATTAAAAATCACAATATTTGGCGGCGCAGTTTTAAATTATGATATCTTTTAAATTTTATAACAAATGCAAAAAAGTATCATTAATGAGCTTGAAATTAATTAAAATAAAAATTATACTAAAGGCAAAATTGGAAATTGAAAAAAAAATTAAATGAGAAAAACTTCTTCACAATTTTTTTTCCAAAAGTTAAAGGTGAAAGTAAATTATTCATTTTTTCTTTAAAAAATTATTCATTGTCAAATTTTAAGCCAAGAGTTTTCAACTCATCGAAACCTTCCTAAACACTATACTTTTGAAAGGAATAAGGATAAAGCAGCAGAACAACAAAACCAACTAATGAGTTTTCTACATGATTTTATCAAACTTTTACTATAACTATTTTTAATAACTCATCTATACAAATTAAATCAGTTTTATGTTATAATCAAGAGGACAACTTTGATTCCTTTCTTGATAGAATGATATCAAACAATCATAATCTGCGAAGTGGCTTTGATAATGAATGTAGCAGTCTAAAAATTAGTCAATATAATAATCGGAATAATAGTAAATGTATATCAGGCAAATAGTTACACAGATTTAGCAGTCAACATAAAGATGATAGTAGAGGTAATCAGCAAAGCTGTTCAACTGAGTTGATTTACAAATTCACAGAGAGTAAAGGTAGTCAGAGGAGCTGCTTCACTGACAGTAAATGTATATCAGGAGCCTGTTACACAGACAAAAATTAATAATTTTTTAATAATATTATTTATGTTGCAATTAAGCACCAATTACTGTCTTTTTATACTCAAGTGTCAATACTTTTGTCCTGTATTACTTTAATGCCTTCACTTGTAGCAGCAAACTCGATCAACTCTTTTGTAGCTGTTAAAGATGCCATAGTTATTTCTAAAAAATCTTACGGGGTTTTTAGCAGCTTGCTTGCCACAAATCACTGTATTCATACCTACTCTTTAACGAAATCTTTAAAAACCAAACTTCTGTTGCTGTATCAGTAACCGTCATAGACATAATTCTTTTACGTTTAGTATCAAAGATCTTCAACATTTTTGTTAATTATACCTTCACTATTAGTTGTACCACTACATGTACCACATTGTAGTCTACCACCAATAGAATATGAATTAGTCTTAAAGTTGGTTAAGTGAGTCATTTTATATATGTAAAAAGTAGAGCGTAAAGTACAATTTTTTTGTTATAATTAAAGCACAAGGAAAACCAAATGTAGACCACAAAATAAACCTTAAGTATCACTAAAAAGTAATAAGAAGCTTGATGTTATTCATACAAAAAGTTTTGTTAGTTTTGAAAAGTTTAGCAAATGAAGAGGAAAAGCAATGGTGAAATATGGCAAAAGACCTACCAACGCAGTTGTAATTTTACTGAAAACCGTAGCAACCTCGAAGTAAAGGTAGATGGAGTACAGGCAACCTGGCTTGCAGGTGAGGGTCAATTCGTCATAGATCTACAAAATCGCTTCACAAACTAAACTATTAGAAGAAAAATAAAGCTAAGCTAAACTAACTGACTAAATACGCGGTCGTACATCTCTCTGACAATTTTTATTGAATTTTTTTTTGTTCTAGGATTTATATTTAATTTTATGGTATTTGGTAAGCTGTTATAGTTTTGATTGAGAAATATAAACCCTTTGGATGCTTCAATATACATATTAGCAATATACTTAGGGCTCATTCTATCCTCAAGATAAAATTCACTTTCAAAGTTCCAATAATAATTAGTATTATTCATAACAATAAATACACTTGCATCATTAGTTTGTTCATCAAAATTTTTATCTCCAAATCAGCAATAATTAATTGAGGAAATTCCATTGCCGATTCAGCTTCTAGATCAAATGAGAAATTGGTTTCGTTACGTACTTTCTTATAAAAAATCATACGTTCGAAGTAAAAAAAAAGACAATATTACCTATTCTTTTTTGTACTATTGCTCTGCTATAATTATTAGAATCAAAATACGGTAGAGAAAGACAAATCTCCATTGTTGATAATTTCATCATCACCTATTTCACAAAGATTAGTATTTCTTCTATATAATGCCCTATTATTAATGATGAAAATAAGTTTAAATCCTAGCTACCTATAATCTGTGCTAAGTTCTTAGTGAATCAACATTTCTCTTCTGTCTGCAGTTTCATGATCACTTTCAAGTTCATCATCTATTATAGCTTGACTATCGACTAACCATACTCAAATTGGTATTCTGTGCTCATCTTTAAAAAAAATTCAAAATATTCTTTTTTGTTACATTTTGGTAGAATACATAAGAAAAAAAAGTATCATAAAGCCTAGTGTTTCAATTAGGTTGAAAGTATGCAATATGTATGTATTCAAAACCTCATCGTTTACACCAGATATAATATTGCAAAAAACGATCATTGTTTTGAATCCTGTCATGTCTAATATTTTATCTGCTGTATATTTTCCGGTTTTATACGTTTGTTTCCTAAATCTAAACAATTATGCTACTGAATTTTTATCACCAAATTCAGTTAATTCCTCTACTTCCATTTTACATTTCATTGGTTGTATCAGCTTCCATCATAACAAAATCATCCTCTTTCTTTATTATATTTTTTATTTCAAATTTTTCATTGGAACCAGTTGTTATTTCATGAGTTTTTTTAGTACTAAATCTTAACAATTTGGGATGAGAAAATTTTCCTGTTTTTTAGTTATTACTCCTTCAGCTACAATAAGCACACGAATTATAAACAGTTGACCTAATTCAACCCAACTTTAACGTTGAGAGAAATTTCGTTAAAATTTAATCCTTAAAATTGGGTTCGTCATCCAAAATTTAAGTGTATGTTCTTGTCTAGTGTTCGTTAATTCTTCTATTTTTGTTCTGGCGTTCCATAATTTTAAGTTATTTGTCATCATAATAAAAATCTTACCTTTTTTATAAAACTTTTATTGATAACTAAAAACGTTAATTAAATTAATATTTACATATAATTACGATATTTTGCTTTTAGCATTATGATTTTATTAGTCTATCAGTAAAACTGCTTCATAGATTATTGGTCTTTGATTTTAGTTTATTAATATTGTAGGTTTATCTTGCTATTATTTGTATTATTTTTTATTGTTCTTCATTAAATATTTTATTTATTTTTCATCATTTATTTTTATTATTATTTGTCTATTCTAATTTCTTTTTTTTTTAAAATTTCCCTTTTACTCTATATAATACTTAAAACTTCTTATATTAGTATACATTATTATATTTTGAAAAACAACCTCTTTCCACTTGATTCATCATAATAAAAATCTTACGTTTTTTATAAAACTTTTATTGATAACTAAAAACGTTAATTAAATTAATATTTACATATAATTACGATATTTTGCTTTTAGCATTATGATTTTATTAGTCTATCAGTAAAACTGCTTCACAGATTATTGTTCCGACCCTCTTGAGGGGGGAGGAACTATATACTCAACTGGGTTTTTTTTTTTTTGTTCAGTGAATTTTCGCCGCTCGATATATTCATCGTAGAGAGTTGAGACTGGTATCATTAGAAGGCTCGTTCAGCGTAGAATATGGAATTAAAAAGATTTTTTTAATTTTCGTTTTCTACAGGGAGTTATCGAGGCTTAAACTTCTGAGAAAAGAAGAGTGAATTCACGTTGTTTTTATTCACAGTTTCCGGAATTTTTGCCTAAATTTTCGTCAATTTTGCTAAAATTTGTTATAATTTTTAAGAATAGTGTCGTTGATTTCATTTTTGAAGACGAACAAGCATTTTTGATTGTTTTGATTTAATTTTTTGGTCAAAAAATCTGGATAAACATTTCAAAATTTAGCCTTTTTCATCAACAACAGCACGAAATAAGCTACTTTAGTCCACTTTGATTAAATTTGCCTACAGTACATCCCCAAACAACACTCATACAATCTTTGTAGACTCAGAGGGGGGCTATTTCTACTTCAGAGTCCGCAGAGAGTGCCTTGTAGTTAAAACTTTGCCGTTTTTTGCTAACTTTACTCGTTGATTATCAAAAATGCAAAATTTATTTTGAGTTTCAACTCAGAAATTATCTATATCTACAACATTTGAAAAATCAATTGTTCTTAACGGACAATAAGTATTAACAGGGGTAGTTTTGGGCCATTCTTGGACTGTTACAATCCAAAAAAAAATCGGGTTGTAATCAGTCGGTCTTTTTTTTTAAAAAAAGACTTTTTTTTAATAATAAAGAACAGAACATATCAAATCAAAGCTCAGGAGTGATAGGTCCAACCAATTCGCTTGCGAAACAGCTCCAGGCTAATTCATTTAGTTTTTTAATTGAAAGTTTATGGTGGTTTTTTTAAAAAATAATTGACTTTTCAATAAATAATGGCTTAATTAACTTTTCCTCTATTTTTTTCTTAATTTGTTCAACTTCCAGCTTAGTGTCAGCAAAAAAAGACTGCTTCTTCTTTCTACTGAGTTAACATTTATTCTCGGTTGCAGTTTTAAGCCTGAAATTATTGTTTTCTGGCTTTGATACTACAAGATTTTAGATTTTTGTTTGTTTTGATATTTGCCAGTTTTTCATGTTTTCTAATTTTGTCACATTATCACATTATTGACAGTTCTCATGTCACCTTATTAGCATTCAAATTAAAAGACAATTGAACATATTAAAATCTTGAAAGATATAAATCATCGTTTTAATGGCCTCGACGCCTCTTTCTTGAAGAAATCAATTGAATTTTTTAATTTTGTCTTAACTGTCATTTATACTTTGTCGTTTCGGTCGTATGAAATTTCCTGTTTAGTGATAGCTTTCATTGGCTTTTCATGGAAGAATAGAAAAACCGATATTCTGATATTAGCAGATAGCTGATGGCTTTTATGACTTTCAAACCCATCGTTTTCCAAAATTAAAAAATAATTTTTTAACTTCGCAATTTTGTTCTTTTTATGTTTCTTTTTGTTACCTAATCTCGTTAGTTGATTACAGGTCAAATATGACATTATGGGTGTCAAGGGAATAAAAGGGATTAGTGTCCAAAAATCTTTTTTTTAAAGATTTTGTTATGACCTTACTGGCTTCGACACCGCTTTTTCACAAAAAAAAATTAAATTAATTTGATTTTTGTCATATTTGACGTTCTTTTTGTAGATGCAAGAAATATTCTGGATAATTACATGTCTCGAGGGTTTCTTTTTCATGAAAAAACGACGATATTTAAATAGTTCTTTTTGTAATTAATGCTTTTCATGACATTGAATGTAATTTTGTTTCGAAAAAAAAATTAAAAGTATTACATACTTTAGCACTCCGCTTTTTTGTCTACTTGTTACCTAGTCTTACTAATGAATGGCCACGTACTACATTATAACTGTTTGAAGAAGGCGCAATCAAATATATTTTGAGTGCCAAAATTTGGCTTGACGGTTTTGACAGCGTTTTCTGGCAAGTTTCAATTTAAATTTTGTTTGTTCCTTGTTGTTCTTTTTAGCCGCTCTAAAAAATGAATAAGGTCAGGTCCTAATGCCCTTCTATAGAAGCAGTGGTAATCGCAAATTTGTGGTAATATTAATTTATTCCTAATGGTATTTATTACTTTGAAGTTAATTGTTTCAAAAAAAAAAGTTAATTTTTTTTACTTTTCTGTTTTTGTTCTTTTTTGTATAATTATTACCCAACCTTTCTATGGACTGGTCGCATATGTTTTGTGGTGATTTTTAAGTTATTTTTGTTTAGTTTCAGGTTTATCTGACGGTATGTTGACTTTGTTATTAAATTTAGTTTTTAAGAGGGACATAAATTTTTTGATATAATTAATGTTTGTTGTTGTTGTTGTTTGATTTTGCTGTTCGTTTTGACTCGCTCTCTTAATATTGACATATTACAGCAATCTAATGCATCAATTTTTACTCCACTGAGTTATTTGTTTTGGAGGTTATCTTATCGTTCATACGGAATTTTTTGAAAAAGACTTGGGCTTTTTTGGGATTCGCAAAAAATAATTTTTGGGTTTTTCTATCTGTTCCTCATTTGGTCGCCCATCCACAAAATTGTGGATGGGCGGGGTCGGAACCTTATGTGCCATTGCACATTACCGAGCCGCCTTGTTGGTCTTTGATTTTAGTTTATTAATATTGTAGGTTTATCTTGCTATTATTTGTATTATTATTTATTGTTCTTCATTAAATATTTTATTTATTTTTTATCATTTATTTTTATTATTATTTGTCTATTCTAATTTCTTTTTTTTAAAAAAATTTCCCTTTTACTCTATATAATACTTAAAACTTCTTATATTAGTATACATTATTATATTTTGAAAAACAACCTCTTTCCACTTTATTCATAGTTTAACATTAATGCTTTTCATCTTTGACCTATTAATGAGAACATAAATTTTGGGTTTGCCGCAAAAATTATTAACACTTTTTAAATCATTAAATTAAAACTTTTTATCCAAGTTTTCCTTCCCCAAAGCAGACCTGATAATTAGTAATTAATACGGATCTTTTCAACAATTGCCCCCCCCTTTGGTACATAGTAGAGAATCGCCACCCCTTTTGTGCCATACTTTACCACAATATTAATTGGCCTAAAGTTTAGATAGCCGAATATCAGTTTAAGCGCAATTGCAGACCGCTGTTCAAGGCCATGCCTCTCGTGCGCTGTGGGATGTAATCCGGAAATCCCGGGTCGGTTATCGCGGCGAAGCCGCACGACGCGCCGGAAGCGCACCCACCGACCCGCCAGTCGGAAATTCTTTTCGCTTTGTATTCCAGTTCGGCTAATTGCCCCAGCATGGCGCATTTTATTCTATCCAATTTAACACAGTATGAGCATACACGGAAAATTTAGTCGTCTCTGATTGGTTAATAAATCGCGCGCTTAAATTCTATTCAAGAATAGCCCCCCTTTTGCAAAAGGGGGGGGGGGCAATTGTTGAAAAGATCCATTAATACTTTACCTTTTTATTCATTTAAAACATTTAAAACAAATGGATTAAACTTTTCTCCTACAGTTTGTTTGCTATAAGGCATTTACTGATTAAGATAAATATTAACACATTTAATATGTCTACCCAAACAAAACTTTATATAAACTATCTTCTCATTTGGCGATACCACACCAAATACCATTAGATTCTTCTTACATTAATCTAAACGTCTTGGTATTGGTAAATAATTAATATACGTTAGAAAGTTAATGTCATGTTGATTATACAAGTAACACCTGCCGCATATATACACGATTGATATTATAAAAAATCGACTATCAGAATATAGATATTTATTGAACAAGGTATGTGAAAGATAAGATAAATATTACCACATTCACTAGAACCTGACATCATGCATCTAAAATTATTTGGCAATAGGTTAATGTTAAGGATAAAGTCCATCAGCAAACCAGTATCACAAATATTAATGCCTTCACAGATACCACTATCTTTTTCCATGTGTTTATCTATATCTTGATCTTATATTAATTGAATCTTAAAAAATTCAATTATTTTTCAAATGTTGGGTCATTTTAATCAAAAGCAAAAGTATTAAATATATGAATAAAATTCTATGTGTTTATCTATATCCATATCTTTGACTTTTTTGTAACTAAACCTATAACCTTATGTAGTTGTCTATGTAATCGAATATGTCGTTATCTACATTTTTATCTCTACAACTTTGATTAGCTAAGTGCTTAAGGACATAATTAATATACAAAAACAGACAAAAAGTAATTTTTTAACAAAAAGCACAGCACTAAGATTCGCCATCTGATTGCGTTTGTCATCAGCT
The DNA here is from genome assembly GCF_964194025.1 of Convolutriloba macropyga. Lineage (NCBI taxonomy): Eukaryota > Metazoa > Xenacoelomorpha > Acoela > Convolutidae > Convolutriloba > Convolutriloba macropyga. The sequence continues at coordinate 12,121 of NW_027450425.1, read as the reverse complement.
ACTAACTGAATGTACTTTTGTAGAGATATTGGAGGTGTTTCAAAATCATAACTAGCAATGTATTGAAAATCTGATGATCCCTTTCCCTAATATTTAAATTTTTCTCTTGATATAAACAAAACCCAATGTGTACTTGTTTGGCTGTAATCAAACATTTATGTTACGCTTTGTTTCCAATATATTTTCAAGTTTTTGGCCTCTAATTTCAACTTCAATTGACATGAAACTTATTTCTTCAGATATATTTTTTAGTTCGAAACTGTCCATATCTTCATTCTCTTGTTTGTATTTTGCCATGGAACCTTCAAATGTTAAAATAAACATCATTCTACGAAGAAGAATGTTAAATATATCAGTTTCAGGTAAAATCAGTTAATACGTTAGTTAACTTTTATCGTGTTGCTTGTTATAAGAATTATGTTTATTTATTACCTTCTAACAAAAAATGGAAACTAAAAAACATTGAGGGTTGTGAAGAAGAAAAAGAAGAACTAAGAGGTTTTGTTTTGATAAATCATGTTTACACATTGTTGTTTATGATGCTTCTGGCTCGTAAGAAATATTTTATTATCAATAACTAGAGCCAATGTGAAAAGAAGAGAGAGAAAGAGTTTTTGTTTGTTTGTGAAGATGATAACGATGGCTACTTTATTGGTGATCTCAATGCTCTAATTAAAGGCAGATTAGGTGAATTCACCAGCTGTGTACTTGTTACTTGTATTAGATGATAAATGAAAAAATTAAAGAAAGTGATAAGACAATAATTTACTGCTGGTGCTCATGAAAAATTACAAATGGTTGTTATGCTTCATGCAGTGGATTAAACGGATAATACATGAAGATCTAGCGTTAGCGCCATTTATATTAATTGTACTAAAAATCCTGCATTCTTTGATAACTTCAATACCATACTTCGAGTTAATAATAAAATTCATAAAATATATAAAAACACGAACTTTATTTTATAATATTTAATCTTACTTATGTTTGTTGATGAAAATAGAAAATTGATTCATGACACAGAAGCCGGTGACATTAATAGAGGCTCTAATTTATAAAGAAACTCAAGCTTATAAAATAGGGTGAAACTATCAGTTTATTGAAGTTGAGAATGATTAGTTGTCTGGATAAATATGTAACTAGTAAAATAGTTTAGATTTTAGTTTCCTTAGTATCCAAACTTCAAATGTAATGAACACGAAATTGATGATTTATATATAAAGAAATAAATACTTTTGCAATTTGGGGTGATTAATTGTGATATCATATTAAATTTTATCAACAAACTTATATTTGTTAGGTCGATTTTTTTGAAATACTCTGATCAGTTATGTTAAAACATCTGCTAATTTGGCAAATTTCTACATCTATTTTGATTAATAAAGTTAGTATATTTAGTAAAACTAAATAAGCGTTTGCAAAAACGTTTTAGTGTAAGGTTTGCAGTTAACTCAGACATGTGGGGAGAACTCTAAATTGGATGTGAAGTCTGAAAGATCAACGAAGTAGCTTTACTAATAAGTGAAGTTCTTTCATAGACCAACGTAGCTGTAGCTCTACGAAGTATTTATGAAACTCCTTTAGTTTTTAAAGACAAATGAATGAGAAGAAAAACTAAAATATTGAAGAAGTTTGGAAAGGTTTTTTTGATAGATTAGATGTAAGAACAGATCTTATTGAAATAGAAAAAAATCATTTACAATATTTCTTATTTGATAAACATGAAGAAATAGATAAATATAATTAAATAAATGGGTTATTTCGAATAAACATTCTTTAAAAAACATTCTTAGGTGTGTAGGAATGCCCTCCATCCTTTTAATAACCTTTCCGAGAGATGTTTACACCCCAATTTCGAACTTTCTGCCATATGAATTCCTTAACTTTAGCCAATATTAGAAACACTTTGTTGAAATTTTTCACCAATGAATTGATAAATAATTGTTCTTACAGGTCTAGCTTGAAAGCATCACGCACAAGGAATATATATTATGGTTTGTTGTCATTGAAACTGTGAATTGTCCCCAATGTTTGTAGGAGTGCATTTGTTTTTTTTACATCTCCAAAAGAAATCGAAAACGTTTACTATTTGATTAAAGGTGAAAGCTTTTAGTTCCAAAAGATCAATTCTCACTTTTTCCTAATCTTTCTAACCCTCCGAATATTAGAACATCTTTGTAGTTAGATAATGATTTAAACTTATCTATAACGGCTTTTTTATCGTCAAAACTTATTTTGCCTGTGTGTTTGAAAGATATGTGAAAAATATTCTTGGTGTAGACTGTACTTTTCTTCAAAAATAACCTACAATTTCTCTAACATGCTTGAAAACCAATAATTAGGTATGTTTTATCACACTATGACTTGTTTTATTACAAAACGCTATCAATTTAATCTTTCCGTTTAATTGAACACAAAATTCCAATTTTAAAATTCTCAGCAGAATTAGTTTGCAATTAAATTCAAAAATTATAATTATTTAAAGATATTTGAGTTCGAAAATTTCAAAGAATATTTTTTTATTCGTTTTTATTCTAAACGTGTTTTTAATATCGTGCGATCAAAGTTGCCTATTGCCAGACTGTAGTGCGTTCAAAGTTCTCTATGTCCAAACTTTCGTGTGTTCAAAGTCGTCTTTGTTCAGAATATCGTGCGTTCAAACCTGCCTATGTCCAGATTATCGTGCGTTCGAAGTTGCCTATGTCCAGACTACTGTGCGTTCAAACTTGCCTATGTCCAGAATATCGTGCGTTCGAAGTCGCCTATGTCCAGACTATCGAGCGTTCGAAGTCGCCTATGTCCAGACTATCGTGCGTTCGAAGTCGCCTATGTCCAGACTATCGTGCGTTCGAAGTTTCATATGTCCAGACTATCGTGCGTTGAAAGTTGTCTATGTCCAGACCATCGTGCGTTCAAAGTCGTCTATGTCCAGACTATCGCGCGTTAAAACTTGCCTATGTCCAGACTATCGTGTGTTCGAATTTGCCTATGTCCAGACTATCGTGCGTTCAAATTTGCCTATGTCCAGACTATTGTGCGTTCGAAGTCGCCTATGTCCAGACTATCGTGCGTTCGAAGTTTCATATGTCCAGACTATCGTGCGTTCGAAGTCGCCTATGTCCAGACTATCGAGCGTTCGAAGTCGCCTATGTCCAGACTATCGTGCGTTCGAAGTCGCCTATGTCCAGACTATCGTGCGTTCGAAGTTTCATATGTCCAGACTATCGTGCGTTGAAAGTTGTCTATGTCCAGACCATCGTGCGTTCAAAGTCGTCTATGTCCAGACTATCGCGCGTTAAAACTTGCCTATGTCCAGACTATCTTGTGTTCGAATTTGCCTATGTCCAGACTATCGTGCGTTCAAATTTGCCTATGTCCAGACTATTGTGCGTTCGAAGTCGCCTATGTCCAGACTATCGTGCGTTCGAAGTCGCCTATGTCCAGACTATCGTGCGTTCGAAGTTTCATATGTCCAGACTATCGTGCGTTGAAAGTTGTCTATGTCCAGACCATCGTGCGTTCAAAGTCGTCTATGTCCAGACTATCGCGCGTTAAAACTTGCCTATGTCCAGACTATCGTGTGTTCGAATTTGCCTATGTCCAGACTATCGTGCGTTCAAATTTGCCTATGTCCAGACTATTGTGCGTTCAAACTTGCCTATGTCCAGAATATCGTGTGTTCGAAGTCGCCTCTGTCCAGACTATCGTGCGTTTGAAATCGCCAATGTCCAGACTATCGTGCGTTCGAAGTCGCCTATGTCCAGACTATCGTGTGCTCAAACTTGCCTATGTCCAGACTATCGTGCGTTCAAAGTTGCCTATGTCCAGACTATCGTGCGTTCGAAGTCGCCTATGTCCAGACTATCGTGCGTTCAAAGTTGCCTATGTCCAGACTATCGTGCGTTCGAAATCGCCTATGCCCAGAATATCGTGCGTTCGAAGTCGCCTATGTCCAGAATATCGTGCGTTCGAAGTCGCCTATGTCCACACTATCGTGCGTTCGAAGTCGCCTATGTCCAGACTATCGTGCGTTCAAAGTTGCCTATGTCCAGACTATCGTGCGTTCGAAATCGCCTATGCCCAGAATATCGTGCGTTCGAAGTCGCCTATGTCCAGAATATCGTGCGTTCGAAGTCGCCTATGTCCACACTATCGTGCGTTCGAAGTCGCCTATGTCCAGACTATCGTGCGTTCGAAGTTGCCTATGTCCAGACTATCGTGCGTTCAAATTTGCCTATGTCCAGACTATTGTGCGTTCAAACTTGCCTATGTCCAGAATATCGTGTGTTCGAAGTCGCCTCTGTCCAGACTATCGTGCGTTTGAAATCGCCAATGTCCAGACTATCGTGCGTTCGAAGTCGCCTATGTCCAGACTATCGTGTGCTCAAACTTGCCTATGTCCAGACTATCGTGCGTTCAAAGTTGCCTATGTCCAGACTATCGTGCGTTCGAAGTCGCCTATGTCCAGACTATCGTGCGTTCAAAGTTGCCTATGTCCAGACTATCGTGCGTTCGAAATCGCCTATGCCCAGAATATCGTGCGTTCGAAGTCGCCTATGTCCAGAATATCGTGCGTTCGAAGTCGCCTATGTCCACACTATCGTGCGTTCGAAGTCGCCTATGTCCAGACTATCGTGCGTTCAAAGTTGCCTATGTCCAGACTATCGTGCGTTCGAAATCGCCTATGCCCAGAATATCGTGCGTTCGAAGTCGCCTATGTCCAGAATATCGTGCGTTCGAAGTCGCCTATGTCCACACTATCGTGCGTTCGAAGTCGCCTATGTCCAGACTATCGTGCGTTCGAAGTTGCCTATGTCCAGACTATCGTGCGTTCAAAGTTGTCTATGTCCAGACCATCGTGCGTTCAAAGTCGTCTATGTCCAGACTATCGCGCGTTAAAACTTGCCTATGTCCAGACTATCGTGTGTTCGAATTTGCCTATGTCCAGACTATCGTGCGTTCAAATTTGCCTATGTCCAGACTATTGTGCGTTCAAACTTGCCTATGTCCAGAATATCGTGTGTTCGAAGTCGCCTCTGTCCAGACTATCGTGCGTTTGAAATCGCCAATGTCCAGACTATCGTGCGTTCGAAGTCGCCTATGTCCAGACTATCGTGTGCTCAAACTTGCCTATGTCCAGACTATCGTGCGTTCAAAGTTGCCTATGTCCAGACTATCGTGCGTTCGAAGTCGCCTATGTCCAGACTATCGTGCGTTCAAAGTTGCCTATGTCCAGACTATCGTGCGTTCGAAATCGCCTATGCCCAGAATATCGTGCGTTCGAAGTCGCCTATGTCCAGAATATCGTGCGTTCGAAGTCGCCTATGTCCACACTATCGTGCGTTCGAAGTCGCCTATATCCAGACTATCGTGCGTTCAAAGTTGCCTATGTCCAGACTATCGTGCGTTCGAAATCGCCTATGCCCAGAATATCGTGCGTTCGAAGTCGCCTATGTCCAGAATATCGTGCGTTCGAAGTCGCCTATGTCCACACTATCGTGCGTTCGAAGTCGCCTATGTCCAGACTATCGTGCGTTCGAAGTTGCCTATGTCCAGACTATCGTGCGTTCAAAGTCGTCTATGTCCAGACTATCGTGCGATCAAAATTGCCTATGTCCAGACTATCGTGCATTCGAATTTGCCTATATCCAGACTATCGTGCTGTCGAAGTTGCCTATGTCCAGACTATTGTGCGTTCAAGCTTGTCTATGTCCAGAATATCGTGCGTTCGAAGTCGCCTATGTCCAGACTATCGTGCGTTCGAAGTCGCCTATGTCCAGACTATCGTGCGTTCGAAGTCTCCTATGTCCAGACTATCGTGCGTTCAAACTTGCCCATGTCCAGACTATCGTGCGTTCAAAGTTGCCTATGTCCAGACTATCGTGCGTTCAAAGTCGTCTATGTCCAGACTATCGTGCGATCAAAATTGCCTATGTCCAGACTATCGTGCATTCGAATTTGCCTATATCCAGACTATCGTGCTGTCGAAGTTGCCTATGTCCAGACTATTGTGCGTTCAAGCTTGTCTATGTCCAGAATATCGTGCGTTCGAAGTCGCCTATGTCCACACTATCGTGCGTTTGAAGTCGCCTATGTCCAGACTATCGTGCGTTCGAAGTCTCCTATGTCCAGACTATCGTGCGTTCAAAGTTGCCTATGTCCAGACTATTGTGCGTTCAAAATTGCCTATGTCCAGACTATCGTGCGTTAAAATTTGCCTATGTCCAGACTATCGTGCGTTCAAAGTCGTCTATGTCCAGACTATCGTGCGTTGAAAATCGCCTATGTCCAGACTATCGTGCGTTCGAATTTGCCTATGTCCTGACTATCGTGTGGTCGAAGTTGCCTATGTCCAGACTATTGTGCGTTCAAGCTTGCCTATGTCCAGACTATCGTGCGTTCAAAGTTGCCTATGTCCAGAGTATCGTCCGTTCGAAGTCGCCTATGTCCAGACTATCGTGCGTTCAAAGTTGCCTATGTCCAGACTATCGTGCGTTCGAAATCGCCTATGCCCAGAATATCGTGCGTTCGAAGTCGCCTATGTCCAGAATATCGTGCGTTCGAAGTCGCCTATGTCCACACTATCGTGCGTTCGAAGTCGCCTATGTCCAGACTATCGTGCGATCGAAGTTGCCTATGTCCAGACTATTGTGCGTTCAAACTTGCCTATGTCCAGAATATCGTGCGTTCGAAGTCGCCTATGTCCAGACTATCGTGCGTTCGAAGTCGCCTATGTCCAGACTATCGTGCGTTCGAAGTCGCCTATGTCCAGACTATCGTGCGTTCAAAGTTGCCTATGTCCAGACTATTGTGCGTTCAAAATTGCTTATGTCCAGACTATCGTGCGTTAAAATTTGCCTATGTCCAGACTATCGTGCGTTCAAAGTCGTCTATGTCCAGACTATCGTGCGTTCAAAATTGCCTATGTCCAGACTATCGTGCGTTCGAATTTGCCTATGTCCTGACTATCGTGTGGTCGAAGTTGCCTACGTCCAGACTATTGTGCGTTCAAGCTTGCCTATGTCCAGACTATCGTGCGTTCAAAGTTGCCTATGTCCAGACTATCGTCCGTTCGAAGTCGCCTATGTCCAGACTATCGTGCGTTCAAAGTTGCCTATGTCCAGACTATCGTGCGTTCGAAATCACCTATTCCCAGAATATCGTGCGTTCGAAGTCGCCTATGTCCAGAATATCGTGCGTTCGAAGTCGCCTATGTCCACACTATCGTGCGTTCGAAGTCGCCTATGTCCAGACTATTGGGCGGTCGAAGTTGCCTATGTCCAGACTATCGTGCGTTCAAAGTCGCCTATGCCCAGAATATCGTGCGTTTGAAGTCGCCTATGTCCAGAATATCGTGCGTTCGAACTCGCCTATGACCACACTATCGTGCGTTCGAAGTCGCCTATGTCCAGACTATCGTGCGATCGAAGTTGCCTATGTCCAGACTATTGTGCGTTCAAACTTGCCTATGTCCAGAATATCGTGCGTTCGAAATCGCCTATGTCCAGACTATCGTGCGTTCGAAGTCGCCTATGTCCAGACTATCGTGCGTTCGAAGTCGCCTATGTCCAGACTATCGTGCGTTCAAAGTTGCCTATGTCCAGACTATTGTGCGTTCAAAATTGCTTATGTCCAGACTATCATGCGTTAAAATTTGCCTATGTCCAGACTATCGTGCGTTCAAAGTCGTCTATGTCCAGACTATCGTGCGTTCAAAATTGCCTATGTCCAGACTATAGTGCGTTCGAATTTGCCTATGTCCTGACTATCGTGTGGTCGAAGTTGCCTATGTCCAGACTATTGTGCGTTCAAGCTTGCCTATGTCCAGACTATCGTGCGTTCAAAGTTGCCTATGTCCAGACTATCGTCCGTTCGAAGTCGCCTATGTCCAGACTATCGTGCGTTCAAAGTTGCCTATGTCCAGACTATCGTGCGTTCGAAATCACCTATGCCCAGAATATCGTGCGTTCGAAGTCGCCTATGTCCAGAATATCGTGCGTTCGAAGTCGCCTATGTCCACACTATCGTGCGTTCGAAGTCGCCTATGTCCAGACTATCGTGCGTTCGAAGTTGCCTATGTCCAGACTATTGTGCGTTCAAACTTGCCTATGTCCAGACTATCGTGCGTTCAAAGTTGCGTATGTCCAGACTATCGTGCGTTTAAAGTCGTCTATGTCAAGACTATCGTGCGATCAAAATTGCCTATGTCCAGACTATCGTGCGGTCGAAGTTGCCTGTGTCCAGACTATTGTGCGTTCAAGCTTGCCTATGTCCAGAATATCGTGCGTTCGAAGTCGCCTATGTCCAGACTATCGTGCGTTTGAAGTCGACTATGTCCAGACCATCGTGCGTTCGAAGTCGCCTATGTCCAGACTATCGTGCGTTCAAAGTCGTCTATGTCCAGACTATCAAGCGTCAAAACTTGCCTATGTCCAGACTATCGTGTGTTCGAATTTGCCTATGTCCAGACTATCGTGCTTTCGAATTTGCCTATGTCCAGACTCTCGTGCGCTCAAACTTGACTATGTCCAGAATATCGTGCGTTCGAAGTCGCCTATGTCCAGACTATCGTGTGTTCGAAGTTGCCTATGTCCAGACTTTCGTGCGTTCGAAGTCGCCTATATCCAGACTATCGTGCGCTCAAATTTGCCTATGTCCAGACTATCGTGCGTTTAAAGTTGCCTATGTCCAGACTATCGTGCGTTCGAAGTTGCCTATGTCCAGACTATCGTGCGTTCAAAGTTGCCTATGTCCAGACTATCGTGCGTTCAAACTTGCCTATGTCCAGACTATCGTGCGTTCAAAGTTGCCTATGTCCAGACTATCGTGCGTTTAAAGTCGTCTATGTCCAGACTATTGTGCGTTCAAAATTGCCTATGTCCAGACTATCGTGCGTTCGAATTTGCCTATGTCCAGACTATCGTGCGTTCGAAGTTGCCTATGTCCAGACTATCGTGCGTTCAAAGTCGCCTATGCCCAGAATATCGTGCGTTTGAAGTCGCCTATGTCCAGAATATCGTGCGTTCGAACTCGCCTATGTCCACACTATCGTGCGTTCGAAGTCGCCTATGTCCAGACTATCGTGCGTTCGAAGTTGCCTATGTTCAGACTATTGTGCGTTCAAACTTGCCTATATCCAGACTATCGTGCGTTCAAAGTTGCCTATGTCCAGACTATCGTGCGTTTAAAGTCGTCTATGTCCAGACTATTGTGCGTTCAAAATTGCCTATGTCCAGACTATCGTGCGTTCGAATTTGCCTATGTCCAGACTATCGTGCGGTCGAAGTTGCCTATGTCCAGACTTTTGTGCGTTCAAACTTGCCTATGTCCAGAATATCGTGCGTTAGAAGTCGCCTATGTCCAGACTATCGTGCGTTCGAAGTCGCCTATGCCCAGACTATCGTGCGTTCGAAGTCGCCTATGTCCAGACTATCGTGCGTTCGAAGTTGCCTATGTCCAGACTATTGTGCGTTCGAAGTCGCCTATGTCCAGACTATCGTGCGTTCAAAGTTGCCTATGTCCAGACTATCGTGCGTTCAAAGTCGTCTATGTCCACACTATCGTGCGTTCAAACTTGCCTATGTCCAGACTATCGTGCGTTCGAAGTCGCCTATGTCCAGACTATCGTGCGTTTAAAGTCGTCTATGTCCAGACTATTGTGCGTTCAAAATTGCCTATGTCCAGACTATCGTGCGTTCGAATTTGCCTATGTCCAGACTATCGGGCGGTCGAAGTTGCCTATGTCCAGACTATCGTGCGTTCAAAGTCGCCTATGCCCAGAATATCGTGCGTTTGAAGTCGCCTATGTCCAGAATATCGTGCGTTCGAAGTTGCCTATGTTCAGACTATCGTGCGTTCGAAGTTGCCTATGTTCAGACTATTGTGCGTTCAAATTTGCCTATGTCCAGACTATCGTGCGTTCAAAGTTGCCTTTGTCCAGACTATCGTGCGTTTAAAGTCGTCTATGTCCAGACTATTGTGCGTTCAAAATTGCCTATGTCCAGACTATCGTGCGTTCGAATTTGCCTATGTCCAGACTATCGTGCGGTCGAAGTTGCCTATGTCCAGACTATTGTGCGTTCAAACTTGCCTATGTCCAGAATATCGTGCGTTCGAAGTCGCATATGTCCAGACTATCGCGCGTTCGAAGTCGCCTATGCCCAGACTATCGTGCGTTCGAAGTCGCCTATGTCCAGACTATCGTGCGTTCGAAGTCGCCTATGTCCAGACTATCGTGCGTTTAAAGTCGTCTATGTCCAGACTATTGTGCGTTCAAACTTGCCTATGTCCAGACTATCGTGCGTTCAAAGTTGCCTATGTCCAGACTATCGTGCGTTTAAAGTCGTCTATGTCCAGACTATTGTGCGTTCAAAATTGCCTATGTCCAGACTATCGTGCGTTCGAATTTGCCTATGTCCAGACTATCGTGCGGTCGAAGTTGCCTATGTCCAGACTATTGTGCGTTCAAATTTGCCTATGTCCAGAATATCGTGCTTTCGAAGTCGCCTATGTCCAGACTATCGTGCGTTCGAAGTCGCCTATGCCCAGACTATCGTGCGTTCGAAGTCGCCTATGTCCAGACTATCGTGCGTTCGAAGTTGCCTATGTCCAGACTATTGCGCGTTCGAAGTCGCCTATGTCCAGACTATCGTGCGTTCAAAGTTGCCTATGTCCAGACTATCGTGCGTTCAAAGTCGTCTATGTCCACACTATCGTGCGTTCAAACTTGCCTATGTCCAGACTATCGTGCGTTCGAATTCGCCTATGTCCAGACTATCGTGCTTTCGAATTCGCCTATGCCCAGACTATCGTGCGTTCGAAGTCGCCTATGTCCAGACTATCGTTCGTTCAAACTTGCCTATGTCCAGACTATTGTGCGTTCAAACTTGCCTATGTCCAGACTATCGTGCGTTCAAAGTTACCTATGTCCAGACTTTCCTGCGTTCATTGGTGTTTCCAGACCGTGCAATTTTGAACGCACGACACCCCCCTTGTGCGTTCATTTCGGTCTGGACATATCGACTTTCGGTCTGGCACCTCAGCCTGGGTGAGATTCCGAATGAAAAGGCAAAAACACCCACGCGAGCGCTCATTTCATCAACGACATGCTTGCTGAAATTTGAATTTTTTGTTGAGATTCCCATGTTCAATTAATTATTTCATCAATAAGTGCAAAATCTTACTTCACAGCTTATCATTGTTGTTATTTTCAGTTCAGTTTAAATCATCAAAGTAATCACTCTCTCAACTACCCAAATTTGAATTGGCGTCCGTTCGTCAGTATAGAGTGTTTCAATCTTAAGAAAAAGACGAAAAATCAACAGCTTTCCACAGACAAAACCACTAAGTCGCATTGGAAGTGAAGGTAGTGCAAATTAAAGATGTCCTTAAAAGGAATTAGATACCTGAATTCTCATGACGTAATATGTGCTCCAAGTTATAGATCATTTGTTGCGGACTTTGTAAAGGTGGCAGGCTAGGTCCCAAAAGTCTAACTATAACAATTGGTCCGTAAGTTAAATTCAAAGCCTCCGTTAAATAGCACAAAGAACGGCCAAAATTCAAGTCGGGCTTGAACATGGTAAAATTGTATCGGCTAACGGTTTCAAATTTGACCTGCCTGTTGCTGTAAAGAAGTAGGATGAAAAATACAAAAACAGCTGACCAGAAACTTCTACGAGTTACTAATTTTCCGACCGCAACCATTTTTGTTTTGCTCAGATTACTTTGAGTTATTATGTTCGGATTTGTTATTTTCTTTTAAACGTCGAGAACCACCAATGCATAAGCTTACGAAAAATCAGAAGTACCTATATGCATGTGTAGAAACAAGCATTAGACGTTTAAATGGTGATCTTCAACGCTTGTTGGTCCAAATTTTACTGTATAAAAACTTGTAAGTAAGCACACAACTATTCTCAGCATATTGAAGGCTTTTAAAGACATAAAACTAACAATGTACAAGAATAACAACAACTGGTGAATAGTATTATTAACTTTTACGTGCAGAACTCAAATGCATAATTGATTCTATTTTCAATCAATAACCTTTACGACCATACACTTCTGAGCAAGGAGTCTATGCATATGTGAACAATGTGTCTAGACCCCGTAACTCTTT
>NW_027450424.1:12500-21694 GCF_964194025.1 Convolutriloba macropyga | reverse complement strand
AAGCTCAAGCTCAAGCTAGCTAGCTAGCTCAAGTTCAAGCTAGCTAGCTAGCTCAAGCTCAAGCTAGCTAGCTCAAGCTCAAGCTAGCTAGCTCAAGCTCAAGCCAGCTAGCTCAAGCTCAAGCTCAAGCTAGCTAGCTAGCTCAAGCTCAAGCTAGCTAGCTCAAGCTCAAGCTAGCTAGCTAGCTAGCTCAAGCTCAAGCTCAAGCTAGCTAGCTCAAGCTCAAGCTCAAGCTAGCTAGCTCAAGCTCAAGCTCAAGCTAGCTAGCTAGCTCAAGCTCAAGCTAGCTAGCTCAAGCTCAAGCTCAAGCTAGCTAGCTAGCTCAAGCTCAAGCTAGCTAGCTCAAGCTCAAGCTCAAGCTCAAGCTAGCTAGCTAGCTAGCTCAGCTCAAGCTCACTAGCTAGCTAGCTCAAGCTCAAGCTAGCTAGCTCAAGCTCAAGCTAGCTAGCTAGCTCAAGTTCAAGCTAGCTAGCTAGCTCAAGCTCAAGCTAGCTAGCTAGCTCAAGCTCAAGCTAGCTAGCTCAAGCTCAAGCTAGCTAGCTCAAGCTCAAGCTAGCTAGCTAGCTCAAGCTCAAGCTCAAGCTAGCTAGCTCAAGCTCAAGCTCAAGCTAGCTAGCTAGCTCAAGCTCAAGCTAGCTAGCTAGCTCAAGCTCAAGCTAGCTAGCTAGCTCAAGTTCAAGCTAGCTAGCTAGCTCAAGCTCAAGCTAGCTAGCTCAAGCTCAAGCTAGCTAGCTCAAACTCAAGCTAGCTAGCTAGCTCAAGTTCAAGCTAGCTAGCTAGCTCAAGCTCAAGCTAGCTAGCTAGCTCAAGCTCAAGCTAGCTAGCTCAAGCTCAAGCTAGCTAGCTCAAGCTCAAGCTAGCTAGCTAGCTCAAGCTCAAGCTCAAGCTAGCTAGCTCAAGCTCAAGCTCAAGCTAGCTAGCTAGCTCAAGCTCAAGCTAGCTAGCTAGCTCAAGCTCAAGCTAGCTAGCTAGCTCAAGTTCAAAGCTAGCTAGCTAGGTCAAGCTCAAGCTAGCTAGCTCAAGCTCAAGCTAGCTAGCTCAAGCTCAAGCCAGCTAGCTCAAGCTCAAGCTCAAGCTAGCTAGCTAGCTCAAGCACAAGCTTGCTAGCTAGCTCAAGCTCAAGCTAGCTAGCTCAAGCTCAAGCTAGCTAGCTCAAGCTCAAGCTAGCTAGCTCAAGCTCAAGCTCAAGCTAGCTAGCTAGCTCAAGCACAAGCTTGCTAGCTAGCTCAAGCTCAAGCTAGCTAGCTCAAGCTCAAGCTAGCTAGCTCAAGCTCAAGCTAGCTAGCTAGCTCAAGCTCAAGCTCAAGCTAGCTAGCTCAGCTCAAGCTCAAGCTAGCTAGCTAGCTCAAGCTCAAGCTAGCTAGCTAGCTCAAGCTCAAGCTAGCTAGCTAGCTCAAGCTCAAGCTAGCTAGCTCAAGCTCAAGCTCAAAGCTAGCTAGCTAGCTCAAGCTAGCTAGCTAGCTCAAGCTCAAGCTAGCTAGCTAGCTCAAGTTCAAGCTAGCTAGCTAGCTCAAGCTCAAGCTAGCTAGCTAGCTCAAGCTCAAGCTAGCTAGCTCAAGCTCAAGCTAGCTAGCTCAAGCTCAAGCTAGCTAGCTAGCTCAAGCTCAAGCTCAAGCTAGCTAGCTCAAGCTCAAGCTCAAGCTAGCTAGCTAGCTCAAGCTCAAGCTAGCTAGCTAGCTCAAGCTCAAGCTAGCTAGCTAGCTCAAGTTCAAGCTAGCTAGCTAGCTCAAGCTCAAGCTAGCTAGCTCAAGCTCAAGCTAGCTAGCTCAAGCTCAAGCCAGCTAGCTCAAGCTCAAGCTCAAGCTAGCTAGCTAGCTCAAGCTCAGCTCAAGCTAGCTAGCTAGCTCAAGTTCAAGCTAGCTAGCTAGCTCAAGCTCAAGCTAGCTAGCTCAAGCTCAAGCTAGCTAGCTCAAGCTCAAGCCAGCTAGGCTCAAGCTCAATCTCAAGCTAGCTAGCTAGCTCAAGCTCAAGCTAGCTAGCTCAAGCTCAAGCTAGCTAGCTAGCTAGCTCAAGCTCAAGCTCAAGCTAGCTAGCTCAAGCTCAAGCTCAAGCTAGCTAGCTCAAGCTCAAGCTCAAGCTAGCTAGCTCAAGCTCAAGCTCAAGCTAGCTAGCTCAAGCTCAAGCTCAAGCTAGCTAGCTAGCTCAAGCTCAAGCTAGCTAGCTCAAGCTCAAGCTCAAGCTCAAGCTAGCTAGCTAGCTAGCTCAAGCTCAAGCTCAAGCTAGCTAGCTAGCTCAAGCTCAAGCTAGCTAGCTCAAGCTCAAGCCAGCTAGCTCAAGCTCAAGCTCAAGCTAGCTAGCTAGCTCAAGCTCAAGCTAGCTAGCTCAAGCTCAAGCCAGCTAGCTCAAGCTCAAGCTCAAGCTCAAGCTAGCTAGCTAGCTCAAGCTCAAGCTAGATAGCTAGCTCAAGCTAGCTAGCTAGCTCAAGCTCAAGCTCAAGCTAGCTAGCTAGCTAGCTCAAGCTCAAGCTAGCTAGCTCAAGCTCAAGCCAGCTAGCTCAAGCTCAAGCTCAAGCTAGCTAGCTAGCTCAAGCTCAAGCTAGCTAGCTCAAGCTCAAGCTCAAGCGAGCTAGCTAGCTCAAGCTCAAGCTAGCTAGCTAGCTCAAGCTCAAGCTAGCTAACTCAAGCTAACTCAGCTAGCTCAAGCTAACTCAAGCTAGCTAAAGCTAACTCAAGCTAACTCAAGCTAACTCAAGCTAACTCAAGCTAGCTAAAGCTAACTCAAGCTAACTCAAGCTAACCCGAGCTAACTCAAGCTAGCTCAAGCTAACCCAAGCTAGCTAAAGCTAACTCAAGCTAACTCAAGCTAATTCAAGCTAACTCAAGCTAACTCAAGCTAACTCAAGCTAACTCAAGCTAGCTAAAGCTAACTCAAGCTAACTCAAGCTAACTCAAGCTAACCCGAGCTAACTCAAGCTAACTGAAGGTAGCTAAAGCTAGTTCAAGCTAACTCAAGCTAGCTAAAGCTAAGACAAGCTAACTCAAGCTAACTCAAGCTAACTCAAGCTAACTCAAGCTAACTCAAGCTAGTTCAAGCTAACTCAAGCTAACTCAAGCTAACTCAAGCTAGCTAAGCTAACTCAAGCTAACTCAAGCTAACTCAAGCTAACCCGAGCTAACTCAAGCTAACTCAAGGTAGCTAAAGCTAGTTCAAGCTAACTCAAGCTAGCTAAAGCTAAGACAAGCTAACTCAAGCTAACTCAAGCTAACTCAAGCTAACTCAAGCTAACTCAAGCTAGTTCAAGCTAACTCAAGCTAGCTAAAGCTAACTCAAGCTAACTCAAGCTAACTCAAGCTAGCTCAAGCTAACTCAAGCTAGTTCAAGCTAACTCAAGCTAGCTAAAGCTAACTCAAGCTAACTCAAGCTAACTCAAGCTAACTCAAGCTAGCTAAAGCTAACTCAAGCTAACTCAAGCTAACCCGAGCTAACTCAAGCTAGCTCAAGCTAACCCAAGCTAGCTAAAGCTAACTCAAGCTAACTCAAGCTAATTCAAGCTAACTCAAGCTAACTCAAGCTAACTCAAGCTAACTCAAGCTAGCTAAAGCTAACTCAAGCTAACTCAAGCTAACTCAAGCTAACCCGAGCTAACTCAAGCTAACTCAAGGTAGCTAAAGCTAGTTCAAGCTAACTCAAGCTAGCTAAAGCTAAGACAAGCTAACTCAAGCTAACTCAAGCTAACTCAAGCTAACTCAAGCTAACTCAAGCTAACTCAAGCTAGCTAAAGCTAACTCAAGCTAACTCAAGCTAACTCAAGCTAACCCGAGCTAACTCAAGCTAACTCAAGGTAGCTAAAGCTAGTTCAAGCTAACTCAAGCTAGCTAAAGCTAAGACAAGCTAACTCAAGCTAACTCAAGCTAACTCAAGCTAACTCAAGCTAACTCAAGCTAGTTCAAGCTAACTCAAGCTAGCTAAAGCTAACTCAAGCTAACTCAAGCTAACTCAAGCTAGCTCAAGCTAACTCAAGCTAGTTCAAGCTAACTCAAGCTAGCTAAAGCTAACTCAAGCTAACTCAAGCTAACTCAAGCTAACTCAAGCTAGCTAAAGCTAACTCAAGCTAACTCAAGCTAACCCGAGCTAACTCAAGCTAGCTCAAGCTAACCCAAGCTAGCTAAAGCTAACTCAAGCTAACTCAAGCTAATTCAAGCTAACTCAAGCTAACTCAAGCTAACTCAAGCTAACTCAAGCTAGCTAAAGCTAACTCAAGCTAACTCAAGCTAACTCAAGCTAACCCGAGCTAACTCAAGCTAACTCAAGGTAGCTAAAGCTAGTTCAAGCTAACTCAAGCTAGCTAAAGCTAAGACAAGCTAACTCAAGCTAACTCAAGCTAACTCAAGCTAACTCAAGCTAACTCAAGCTAACTCAAGCTAGTTCAAGCTAACTCAAGCTAACTCAAGCTAACTCAAGCTAGCTAAAGCTAACTCAAGCTAACTCAAGCTAACTCAAGCTAACCCGAGCTAACTCAAGCTAACTCAAGGTAGCAAAGCTAGTTCAAGCTAGCTCAAGCTAGCTAAAGCTAAGACAAGCTAACTCAAGCTAACTCAAGCTAACTCAAGCTAACTCAAGCTAGTTCAAGCTAACTCAAGCTAGCTAAAGCTAACTCAAGCTAACTCAAGCTAACTCAAGCTAGCTCAAGCTAACTCAAGCTAGTTCAAGCTAACTCAAGCTAGCTAAAGCTAACTCAAGCTAACTCAAGCTAACTCAAGCTAGCTCAAGCTAACTCAAGCTAACTCAAGCTAACTCAAGCTAACCCGAGCTAACTCAAGCTAACTCAAGGTAGCTAAAGCTAGTTCAAGCTAGCTCAAGCTAGCTAAAGCTAAGACAAGCTAACTCAAGCTAACTCAAGCTAACTCAAGCTAACTCAAGCTAGTTCAAGCTAACTCAAGCTAGCTAAAGCTAACTCAAGCTAACTCAAGCTAACTCAAGCTAGCTCAAGCTAACTCAAGCTAGTTCAAGCTAACTCAAGCTAGCTAAAGCTAACTCAAGCTAACTCAAGCTAACTCAAGCTAGCTCAAGCTAACTCAAGCTAGTTCAAGCTAACTCAAGCTAGCTAAAGCTAACTCAAGCTAACTCAAGCTAACTCAAGCTAACTCAAGCTAGCTAAAGCTAACTCAAGCTAACTCAAGCTAACCCGAGCTAACTCAAGCTAGCTCAAGCTAACCCAAGCTAGCTAAAGCTAACTCAAGCTAACTCAAGCTAATTCAAGCTAACTCAAGCTAACTCAAGCTAACTCAAGCTAACTCAAGCTAGCTAAAGCTAACTCAAGCTAACTCAAGCTAACTCAAGCTAACCCGAGCTAACTCAAGCTAACTCAAGGTAGCTAAAGCTAGTTCAAGCTAACTCAAGCTAGCTAAAGCTAAGACAAGCTAACTCAAGCTAACTCAAGCTAACTCAAGCTAACTCAAGCTAACTCAAGCTAGTTCAAGCTAACTCAAGCTAACTCAAGCTAACTCAAGCTAGCTAAAGCTAACTCAAGCTAACTCAAGCTAACTCAAGCTAACCCGAGCTAACTCAAGCTAACTCAAGGTAGCTAAAGCTAGTTCAAGCTAACTCAAGCTAGCTAAAGCTAAGACAAGCTAACTCAAGCTAACTCAAGCTAACTCAAGCTAGTTCAAGCTAACTCAAGCTAGCTAAAGCTAACTCAAGCTAACTCAAGCTAACTCAAGCTAGCTCAAGCTAACTCAAGCTAGTTCAAGCTAACTCAAGCTAGCTAAAGCTAACTCAAGCTAACTCAAGCTAACTCAAGCTAACTCAAGCTAGCTAAAGCTAACTCAAGCTAACTCAAGCTAACCCGAGCTAACTCAAGCTAGCTCAAGCTAACCCAAGCTAGCTAAAGCTAACTCAAGCTAACTCAAGCTAATTCAAGCTAACTCAAGCTAACTCAAGCTAACTCAAGCTAACTCAAGCTAGCTAAAGCTAACTCAAGCTAACTCAAGCTAACTCAAGCTAACCCGAGCTAACTCAAGCTAACTCAAGGTAGCTAAAGCTAGTTCAAGCTAACTCAAGCTAGCTAAAGCTAAGACAAGCTAACTCAAGCTAACTCAAGCTAACTCAAGCTAACTCAAGCTAACTCAAGCTAACTCAAGCTAGCTAAAGCTAACTCAAGCTAACTCAAGCTAACTCAAGCTAACCCGAGCTAACTCAAGCTAACTCAAGGTAGCTAAAGCTAGTTCAAGCTAACTCAAGCTAGCTAAAGCTAAGACAAGCTAACTCAAGCTAACTCAAGCTAACTCAAGCTAACTCAAGCTAACTAAAGCTAGTTCAAGCTAACTCAAGCTAGCTAAAGCTAACTCAAGCTAACTCAAGCTAACTCAAGCTAGCTCAAGCTAACTCAAGCTAGTTCAAGCTAACTCAAGCTAGCTAAAGCTAACTCAAGCTAACTCAAGCTAACTCAAGCTAACTCAAGCTAGCTAAAGCTAACTCAAGCTAACTCAAGCTAACCCGAGCTAACTCAAGCTAGCTCAAGCTAACCCAAGCTAGCTAAAGCTAACTCAAGCTAACTCAAGCTATAACTCAAGCTAACTCAAGCTAATTCAAGCTAACTCAAGCTAACTCAAGCTAACTCAAGCTAACTCAAGCTAGCTAAAGCTAACTCAAGCTAACTCAAGCTAACTCAAGCTAACCCGAGCTAACTCAAGCTAACTCAAGGTAGCTAAAGCTAGTTCAAGCTAACTCAAGCTAGCTAAAGCTAAGACAAGCTAACTCAAGCTAACTCAAGCTAACTCAAGCTAACTCAAGCTAACTCAAGCTAACTCAAGCTAGTTCAAGCTAACTCAAGCTAACTCAAGCTAACTCAAGCTAGCTAAAGCTAACTCAAGCTAACTCAAGCTAACTCAAGCTAACCCGAGCTAACTCAAGCTAACTCAAGGTAGCTAAAGCTAGTTCAAGCTAACTCAAGCTAGCTAAAGCTAAGACAAGCTAACTCAAGCTAACTCAAGCTAACTCAAGCTAACTCAAGCTAACTAAAGCTAGTTCAAGCTAACTCAAGCTAGCTAAAGCTAACTCAAGCTAACTCAAGCTAACTCAAGCTAGCTCAAGCTAACTCAAGCTAGTTCAAGCTAACTCAAGCTAGCTAAAGCTAACTCAAGCTAACTCAAGCTAACTCAAGCTAACTCAAGCTAGCTAAAGCTAACTCAAGCTAACTCAAGCTAACCCGAGCTAACTCAAGCTAGCTCAAGCTAACCCAAGCTAGCTAAAGCTAACTCAAGCTAACTCAAGCTAATTCAAGCTAACTCAAGCTAACTCAAGCTAACTCAAGCTAACTCAAGCTAGCTAAAGCTAACTCAAGCTAACTCAAGCTAACTCAAGCTAACCCGAGCTAACTCAAGCTAACTCAAGGTAGCTAAAGCTAGTTCAAGCTAACTCAAGCTAGCTAAAGCTAAGACAAGCTAACTCAAGCTAACTCAAGCTAACTCAAGCTAACTCAAGCTAACTCAAGCTAGTTCAAGCTAACTTAATGAAGTTAACCCAAGCTAACTTGGGTTAATGAAGTCAAACTCAAGCTAACCCGAGCTAACTCAAGCTAACTCAAGCTAATTCAAGCTAACTCAAGCTAACTCAAGCTAATTCAAGCTAACTCAAGCTAATTCAAGCTAACTCAAGCTAGCTCAAGCTAACTCAAGCTAACCCAAGCTAACTTAAGCTAGCTTAAGCTAATTAAAGCTAATTAAAGCTAACTCAAGCTAACCCAAGCTAACTTAAGCTAGCTCTAGCTGGCTGCCACTGTTAGGCCATTTGGGAGCGCTTTTCTCGCACTCTGATTGGCTGCCACTGTTAGGCCATTTGGGAGCGCTTTTCTCGCACTCTGATTGGCTGCCACTGTTAGGCCATTTGGGAGCGCTTTTCTCGCACTCTGATTGGCTGCCACTGTTAGGCCATTTGGGAGCGCTTTTCTCGCACTCTGATTGGCTGCCACTGTTAGGCCATTTGGGAGCGCTTTTCTCGCACTCTGATTGGCTGCCACTGTTAGGCCATTTGGGAGCGCTTTTCTCGCACTCTGATTGGCTGCCACTGTTAGGCCATTTGGGAGCGCTTTTCTCGCACTCTGATTGGCTGCCACTGTTAGGCCATTTGGGAGCGCTTTTCTCGCACTCTGATTGGCTGCCACTGTTAGGCCATTTGGGAGCGCTTTTCTCGCACTCTGATTGGCTGCCACTGTTAGGCCATTTGGGAGCGCTTTTCTCGCACTCTGATTGGCTGCCACTGTTAGGCCATTTGGGAGCGCTTTTCTCGCACTCTGATTGGCTGCCACTGTTAGGCCATTTGGGAGCGCTTTTCTCGCACTCTGATTGGCTGCCACTGTTAGGCCATTTGGGAGCGCTTTTCTCGCACTCTGATTGGCTGCCACTGTTAGGCCATTTGGGAGCGCTTTTCTCGCACTCTGATTGGCTGCCACTGTTAGGCCATTTGGGAGCGCTTTTCTCGCACTCTGATTGGCTGCCACTGTTAGGCCATTTGGGAGCGCTTTTCTCGCACTCTGATTGGCTGCCACTGTTAGGCCATTTGGGAGCGCTTTTCTCGCACTCTGATTGGCTGCCACTGTTAGGCCATTTGGGAGCGCTTTTCTCGCACTCTGATTGGCTGCCACTGTTAGGCCATTTGGGAGCGCTTTTCTCGCACTCTGATTGGCTGCCACTGTTAGGCCATTTGGGAGCGCTTTTCTCGCACTCTGATTGGCTGCCACTGTTAGGCCATTTGGGAGCGCTTTTCTCGCACTCTGATTGGCTGCCACTGTTAGGCCATTTGGGAGCGCTTTTCTCGCACTCTGATTGGCTGCCACTGTTAGGCCATTTGGGAGCGCTTTTCTCGCACTCTGATTGGCTGCCACTGTTAGGCCATTTGGGAGCGCTTTTCTCGCACTCTGATTGGCTGCCAGTGTTAGGCCATTTGGGAGCGCTTTTCTCGCACTCTGATTGGCTGCCAGTGATAGGCCATTTGGGAGCGCATAGATGACGAGGCAACACTTTCAGACAGCAAAGCGATGCTTCAGCTTACTTCAGCTAATTTAGAACACAACCGAACATTTGTAGCAAGACACCGCACAACCTTGGCTGCTTGGTTGCCTGAGCACAAGTTCAAGTTCTTTCCCAGTGCCGTAACACGACACTGGAATTTTCACCAAATGTCAACCACCGTTTGCCGTACACTCCGAATTATGTTACGGTGCTTATTGGCTAGAGAAGAACTCAAAAGTATGAGTT
>NW_027450424.1:0-7500 GCF_964194025.1 Convolutriloba macropyga | reverse complement strand
TGAGAATAGCTTTTCCCGTTGAGAATTTTTGCCTTCAATTGGCGTTGTAGTGAGTTTGGCTACTCAGATCACCAAATACTTGTGACAATTCGAACCAGAAATGTTTTCAATTTTCACATGCTGATGTTTCGGATTCAACCTACTAGAAGCAGCATAATACTTGTATTCAACAATTTCTGTATCAAATCCCAGTTTTCTCTGGTGCATCTTTGCCAAACTATTCCAAACTGCCTGAGTCTGAATACCAATTACAGGTACTAGTAAATGCACGTTACTAAGGACTATATAGTTCTAGGTTACTGTACACAACGACGTTCACATGTTGATGTTTCAGCTGCCGCTTACTAGAAACAACATAATACTTATCGTGCATACCTTTCCATAACTTGTCCTTTTCAGATGCATTAGTTTCCCTTTGTCTTGGCTTCTACAGTCAGACTGGCTACTAGTAACAGCACAGTACTAATCACATATCGTTCTACAGTTTGCAGACAACTTTCACATGTTGATGTTTCAGCTTTCGCCTACTAGAAACAACATAATACTCGCTGTATACATTTGTAGTTCTCTATGTAACTTTCATGTGAAGAAGTTTCGCCAGTCTTTTTGACTGTCTCAAATCTGAGTCATGCTTAGGCTACTAGTTGCTTCATAGTACTTATCGCCTCGAGATCATTGAACAAAACTTGATTTTCACATGTTGCTGTTTCAGCTTCCGCTTACTAGAAACAACATAATACTAGTCTCATTAAGTTCCGTCTCTTTGCAATTTTCTTATGAAGAAAATTCGCCATCACAATGACTCCAGCAGTTCTTGATCAAGGAATGCAATCATTGATCAGAATGCTATTATTTGAATCGGTTCTGCTTTAAGTGTTCCAATTTTATTGGAAGCACCAACAATAGAACATCAATGTGTTCAATCGAGAGTTATATAACCCTGAATCGGACGCAGTCAACAGCCGAAGCCGAGACCGCCTTTTGCGTTAGAGAGGTCGGTAAACAAATCTTGCGATTCATACCGAATTAACACATATAGCTGTGCTCCTCTTCGTAAAGCGAGCCAAGTGATCCCCTGTTGAAGGATGTATTTGGACCAATCTAGTAGCATTTGGTTTCCAACAAGCTCTCCCAAGTTAGCTTACTTATTGGGCTTTTCAACCAATTCGGTTGGCTACAAGCATCATCAAAGTACTAGCCACAGTTTGATCGCAAAATTCTACGACTTTCACATGTTGATGTTTCGGCTTGCGCTTAGCCTACTATAAGCAACATAATACTAGTCATATCATAGAGCGTGATCAGCTTGTGACGTTCTCATGATGAAGTTTCACCAACAGTGTCTCACTTCGAGCTTAAATCCAGCTACTAGTAACTACACAGTACTGACTGCAACGATAACTTTTATCTATACCTTTCACATGCTGCGCTTTCGGCCAGGGCCTACTAACGTCAACATAATACTCGATATAAACTTTTGTTCATGATGCAGCTTCCCCATGCAGAAGTTTCGCCTTCAAATGCTCTCTTGGCCATATGACGTAAGAAAAGGTTACTAGTAACATCACAGTACTAGCCACAGTTTGATTGCAAAATTCTACGACTTTCACATGTTGATGTTTCGGCTTGCGCTTAGCCTACTAGAAGCAACATAATACTAGTCATATCATAGAGCGTGATCAGCTTGTGACGTTCTCATGATGAAGTTTCACCAACAGTGTCTCATTTCGAGCTTAAATCCAGCTACTAGTAACTACACAGTACTGACTGCAACGCTAACTTTTATCTATACCTTTCACATGCTGCGCTTTCGGCCAGGGCCTACTAACGTCAACATAATACTCGATATAAACTTTTGTTCATGATGCAGCTTCCCCATGCAGAAGTTTCGCCTTCAAATGCTCTCTTGGCCATATGACGTAACACAAGGTTACTAGTAACATCACAGTACTAGCCACAATTTGATCGCAAAATTCTACGACTTTCACATGTTGATGTTTCGGCTTGCGCTTAGCCTACTAGAAGCAACATAATACTAGTCATATCATGGAGCGTGATCAGCTTGTGACGTTCTCATGATGAAGTTTCACCAACAGTGTCTCATTTCGAGCTTAAATCCAGCTACTAGTAACTACACAGTACTGACTGCAACGATAACTTTTATCTATACCTTTCACATGCTGCGCTTTCGGCCAGGGCCTACTAATGTCAACATAATACTCGATATAAACTTTTGTTCATGATGCAGCTTCCCCATGCAGAAGTTTCGCCTTCAAATGCTCTCTTGGCCATATGACGTAACACAAGGTTACTAGTAACATCACAGTACTAGCCACAATTTGATCGCAAAATTCTACGACTTTCACATGTTGATGTTTCGGCTTGCGCTTAGCCTACTAGAAGCAACATAATACTAGTCATATCATAGAGCTTGATCAGCTTGTGACATTCTCATGATGAAGTTTCACCAACAGTGTCTCATTTTGAGCTTAAATCCAGCTACTAGTAACTACACAGTACTGACTGCAACAATAACTTTTATCTATACCTTTCACATGCTGCGTTTTCGGCCAAGGCCTACTAACGTCAACATAATACTCGATATAAAATTTTGATCATGATGCAGCTTTCCCATGCAGAAGTTTCGCCTTCAAATGCTCTCTTGGCCATATGACGGAACACCAGGTTACTAGTAACATCACAGTACTAGCCACAGTTTGATTGCAAAATTCTACGACTTTCACATGTTGATGTTTCGGCTTGCGCTTAGCCTACTAGAAGCAACATAATACTAGTCATATCATAGAGCGTGATCAGCTTGTGACGTTCTCATGATGAAGTTTCACCAATAGTGTTTCATTCGAATTGGTTCTGCTTTAAGCTCTCCAATTGTTTTGGATGAACCAGTTTTGCCCTTCGAAGCCACTTTTGTGAGCTTTTGTGGGTCTTTACCAAGAGGATATACCTCAAGGCCTCTTTCAATTCCTTTAAGTTCTTTCAACTCCTTTACAGTTTCTAGGTTCACATAGCTGCAAACCTTATTTCTAGTTTTAAGTCTGGCCAACTTGGGGAGAGTTGGTGCAGACCGTGACCAATTCTAGTAGGATGCCACAACAAGAATGTGATCAACTTAGCTTGTCGATGAACCTGCCCCACATTCAAACAACTCTATCGCCTTTTCCTCGTATAGTTATATGCGAGGGCCTCTCATAGAGAGCGCTGTTAGCAACCTTTTCCACATAGACGATAAAGTTGTGAGTGTTTTGCAC
Organism: Convolutriloba macropyga; assembly: GCF_964194025.1. Lineage (NCBI taxonomy): Eukaryota > Metazoa > Xenacoelomorpha > Acoela > Convolutidae > Convolutriloba > Convolutriloba macropyga. Next base: position 4,231 of record NW_027450424.1, on the reverse strand, counting down.
ATGGCTGTTGTCATCACCACGTGACGAGTCAACTCAGCTTGACTCTCTACACTCCGACAAGCTTTGCACATACGCCTTTAGTTCAGTATGTGTCTTTAATCTGACTCCGGTGCCTCAAGCCGGAAAAATTGTCAGATTATGATCATTATCGGTTAGTCATCCCGATGCAAGATCGTATCGTACTGTCTTTGTCTACCTCCAGATTCCGAAGAACAGGAGGAGACTCTCCCAGACCTACATATCTGGGAGAATGTTCAGAGGGCGAGAAGCTGTGGATTACTCTCCCCTAAGAACTGACTAAACTTTACCCTCGTCCAAGGTAAGTTTATTTTAGCTAGCCTTCTATGTAAAGGATCTGAGGCTAAGCTGTGTTTTTTCGAGCCTTTGGCTCGGAGCAAGTTCAGTGGGCGCCCCGAGTAGCTCAACTCTTTCCCACTGAACAGCGCAACGCTCTGTCACTCGCTGGGATTTTTGCGTGTCGGTTCTAACCACGCGACTTGTGGACCTTTTTAGGCCTTTCTCATTCACAAGTCTATAGCTGGGCTTCTATAACCCAGCTTCTGAGATCTAGATAGCTGCAGTTCTGCTAGGCTGCTTTTGCTAACTAGTCTCCCTTTAAGCAGTCCCTTGCCATGACTGCTGAACTATGTATCCACACAAGTAGTTTTTGAGCTCGATACATAATTCGAGATTGGTTGCCAAGCAATCTCTAGCGACAGAGCGTCATGCGCACTACAGACATGGCCTCTACCAGCAGCCATGCCCGAAGGAATCAATCACTGATCCTTCCGCAGGTTCCCCTACGGAAACCTTGTTACGACTTTTACTTCCTCTAGACAATTAAGCTCGATCCGCTTCATCCCGTTGCCGGAGACCGAAGTCCCAACAGTAGGAATTTGCAATTCTTGCTTAACTATCCAATCAGTAGTAGCGACGGGCGGTGTGTACAAAGGGCAGGGACGTAATCCCTATGAGTTGTTGACTCATAAGTACCAGGAATTCCTGGTTCACGTCTGCAAGTTACAACAGACGATCCCCTTGAAGCGCTGTACTTTTCTCTGATTGCCCAGTCCATTTCGGACCAAGGGCTGAGTACTCAATCTAAAAGTACACAGTGTAGCGCGCGTGCAGTCCAGAACATCTAAGGGCATCACAGACCTGTTATAGCCTCACTTCATCTGCGGTATTTAATTCCGCATAGTTCCTCTAAGAAGTGTTTGAATTCACATATAGTGAATTTCATTATTTAGATGGAGAAGATCTCGTTCGTTATCGGAATTAACCAGACAGATCACTCCACTAACTAAGAACGGCCATGCACCACCGCCCATATAATCATGAAAGATATTCAATCTGTCAATCCTTAAGATGTCTGGACCGGGTGAGTTTTCCCGTGTTGAGTCAAATTAAGCCGCAGGCTCCACTCCTGGTGGTGCCCTTCCGTCAATTCCTTTAAGTTTCGATTTTGCAACCATACTTCCCCCGGAACCAATAAACTTTGGTTTCCCGGTTAATCTCTTGCCAAGTCAAGATCGACTTTGACAAATTGTAGGTTGGTATAGTTTATGGTCAGAATTACGAGGGTATCTAATCCTCTTCAATACTCTGACTTTCGTTCTTGATTAATGAAAACATTCTTGGCAAATGCTTTCGCAGTAGTTTGTCTTGCCACGATCCAAGAATTTCACCTCTAACGTAGCAATACAAATGCCCCCGTCTGTTCCTTTCAATCATTACCGCACTCAGCCAACCGGCATCAATCGAGTAGCGGGTCATTCTCCATTATTCCATGCTTTATTATTCGATCCCAAAGGATGCTTTGAACACTCTAATTTTCTCAGGGTGAAAACACCGTTTCCACAGTTCGTCACATTTAAGTGCAAACTATTTCTTCGATGCGAAGGATGAGCGGAACGAGTCAACAGATTTAACTGAAGACCATGTTGCCGTTCTACTCAAACAGATCCAACTATGAGCTTTTTAAACGCAGCAACTATTGCATACGCTTGTAGAGGCTGGTATTACCGCGGCTGCTGGCACCAGACTTGCCCTCTACTCGTTCATCAATGGAGCTTTTAAGTCCATTCCATTCTGATTACAAACCATAAAGGTTCATATCATTATTTCTAGTCACTACCTCCTCGTGCGGAGAGTGGGTAATTTGCGTGCCTGCTGCCTTCCTTGGATGTGGTAGCCGTTTCTAAGGCTCCCTCTCCGGAATCGAACCCTGATTCCCCGTTACCCGTCACAACCATGGTAGTCCGTTACACTACCATCATAGGTTGATAGGTCAGAAATTCGGAAGTTCCGTCCCCAAGCCGAAGCTATCTGGGATCTTTCAGTTACTAGGACTCATCACGGGATGTGTCTGTACTTAGCAAATCACCCGGTGTAGTCTTGTAAAAGTCTCCGACAGTGTCGGACAATCAGCATGCATTAGCTGCAGGGTTACCGCAGTTATTCATTTAGCTTGCAAATCAACTAATAGATAGTAACTGATTTAATGAGCCATTCGCGGTTCCACTTTTTCAAGCTTCGCTTGCACATGCATGGCTTAGTCTTTCAGACAAGCATATGGCAACTGACAGGATCAATCAGTTTAATTGTACTTTGAACAATCTTTCGATTTGTTCGAATTTAGAAAGACATAGCCTTGCGGCCTCGTCAATCTTGCTTTGAGCTTTTTAAATCACGAAGAGTTTCAATGCATGCTTTGGCATGGCTACTAGTTACTACACAGTACTCTACACACTTAGAGTTACCCACGATTACACATTTCACATGCTGATGTTTCGGCTCGCGCGTACTAGAAACAGCATAATACTATGTGTACTGGTAGATAGCGCTCTGTGAGCATTTCCCATGAGCAGGTTTTGCCCTCCAAATCTCTGTTCTACTGTTACCAATACCGGCTAACAACTGTATCATACTAGGGAGAATTGACTCATGATTTAAAAACCAGATGTTCACATGTCGATGTTTCGGCTCTCGCCTACTAGAAACAACATAATACTAGTCTGTTAAAAATCTCAATCACGCCGCCTCTTCAGATACAGAAGTTTTACCTTTTATTGGTTAGAGAACAGCTTTCCAGCTGTCGACATGGTTACTAGTAACAACACCGTACTCAACACAAAAACTTTTCAACTTCACAACTTTCACATGCTGATGTTTCTGCTTTCGCATACTAGAAACAGCATAATACTTATTGTTTTGTCAAGTAATTTGTGTGTCTTTCCCATGTGAAGTTTCACCGGTCAACAATGTTTCCCTGACCAATTACGGCTACTAGTAGCTGTATAATACTAGGGAAAATGATTGAGGATTTAATATCAGATTTTCACATGTTGATGTTTCGGCTTTCGCCTACTAGAAACAACATAATACTAGTCTGCTAAGAAATCTCGCTCAAATTGCCTTTTCACATACAGAAGTTTCACCTTCTATTGGTTAGAGAACAGTTCTCAGCTGTCGACATGGTTACTAGTAACAACATCGTACTCAACACAAAAATTCTTCAACTTCACAACTTTCACATGCTGATGTTTCTGCTTTCGCGTACTAGAAACAGCATAATACTTATTGCTTTGTCAAGAAGTGTGTGTGTCTTTCCCATGCGAAAGTTTCACCGGTCAGCAATAATTGCCGTGTCCAATTAAGGTTACTCATAGCTGTATAATACTAGGGAAAATGATTGAGGATTTAATATCAGATTTTCACATGTTGATGTTTCGGCTTTCGCCTACTAGAAACAACATAATACTAGTCTGCTAATAAATCTCGCTCAAATTGCCTTTTCACATACAGAAGTTTCACCTCTTCTTGGTCACTGTACAGATGATGCTGTCTGTTCTTTATTTGGTTCTGCTTATTATAAGGAGGGGCATCACTCCTTCCTCCTTGGTTTGCATGCATTAAGCCTGCTTTGTGAAAAGCGTATCTTTCTAGCTTTTCTTCGCCTTACTCGAGTAGGACGATACAATCCAGACATTAGTCAGTCTTGGTGTAAAGTCACTGAGTATTATTCGGTTCTGCTTTATTCAGCAATATGCTGTATAATTGTTGTAATTTGCGAACATATTTGTTCTCAGTTCCGAACTACTAGCGACGACAGATTACCAGCGGTCATGAGCCATCAAGGTAGTTCTTTGGTGCATCAAGTAGAGAGGTGCCATCAAACAACACTTCCCTAATAATGCTACACACATAGAATTTGCTACAGTGCAGCTTT
>NW_027450423.1:0-22636 GCF_964194025.1 Convolutriloba macropyga | reverse complement strand
CTCGCCAGGCCGTGTCCGCCTCCCCAACCTCAGTAGCTGCGACGCACACGAGGAGTTCGTTACCTCCGAGGTCCACGCTCTGCTCAAGTCGGGCCGCATTCGAGAGTGGTGGTGGCCAGACGGCCAGCCGCCCGTCTGCGTGCTGCCCCTAGGGGTCGCAGTCCGAGCCATCACAGGCAAGCGCCGTCTGATCTTCGACGGCCGGTACATCAACCTGTTCGCAAAGTACGAGCCGTTCAAGTACGAAGCCCTCACAGACATCCTCGACTACACCTCGAAGGGCAGCTGGGCCTCAGTCTCGGACATCAAAGCCGGCTATCACGCGCTCCTCCTTCCAGAGCTCAGCCCGTACATGGGCATCTATTGGCAGGGGACAGTCTACGTTTGACCGTCCTCCCCTTCGGCTACGGCCCCGCCTGCCGTATCTTCACAGAAGTTACAGCCACCATGTTCAAGCCTCTGCGCCTCGCCGGCATCGCCCTGACGTCCTACATCGACGACAGATTCTCCGCACACCCCCAGCGTTCAGTCTGCAAGCTGGAGGTCCTCACCCAGTTCGCAGTCATGGCCGCCCTCGGCTGGTTCGTCAACACCGAGAAGACGTCATCATCCCCAGCCAGCTAACAGAATTCCTCGGCCTCCGCGTGGACCTCGAGCGCGGTCGCTTTGTCGTGCCAGAGAAGAAGCTGCAGCTCATCCTCTCGCAGCTGCAGAGCGCCATCGACGCATCCGCCTCCGTCTCCGGGAAAGAAATGCTTAGCATCGCTGGCCGCATCATGGCCACGCGCCTCGCCGTGCCCCTCGCCCCGCTGCTCTGCCGCCACATCTACATCATGATGCGCAACAATCAGTCCCTCCGCGACATCGTCCCCGACCCGGACCTCGCTCTGCCAGTGCTACGCTACCTGCGGGACACTTACGCCAAGTACAACGGCTGCGCGTTCTGGAAACCGCCCGGAGGCGTCGTGTTCGCCGGAGACGCGGGAGAATTCGGGGCAGGCGGCTTCACCGTCACCGGGGAAGTCACTAAGCCCTTCGTGTTCTCTTTCTCCCCAGAGCAGCTCGCCGCAGTCGCTACCCACGACTTCCACAGCACCGCCCGGGAGATCTATTGCGTCATGCTGAGCGTCACTGCCCTAGTCGCAGAGATCCCGGACCAGCTCCGCCACTCCCGGCTAAAGTACATCACAGACAGCCAGGCAGCGTACCACGCCATCATGGGCATGCAGGCTAAGTCTTATCAGGATCTGGAGCGGGTGCTCACCATCTGGCAAACGTGCGTCGACAACGACATCGCGTTTAGCATGGCGTGGTCCCCCCGCGAGGAGCCCCACATGCAGCACGCGGATCACCTGTCTAAGCTGACAGACAACACCGCATGGGGCCTGGCGGACTGGGCTTTTTCCCAAATCATTACAGATCTGGGCATTCAGCCGTCCGACATCCAGCTAGACCCTTTCGCGCAGCCAGAATTTCACCGCGCCGAGCGCTGGTTCTCCCTCTATCACACCTCCGGCTCAGCTGGAGTAGATGGCTTCTCTCAGAAATGGCGGCTCGCCGACGGCTCCAAGCCCAACCTGTGCTGGGTTAACGGGCCTTTCCATATGATGGGTCGCATCCTCCAAAAGGTCGTCGCAGAACGAGTAGATTGCGTCATCGTGGCGCCCAAATGGCCCCAGTCGTGGGCAGCGCTCCTCGCTCGCGACCTGCCAGTGCAGCGCACCACGACACTTAAGAGCCATAGCTCCGACGGCAAGCGCACCCCCACCTTCATCCCCGGTTCCCGTGTCAGCCCCAACTGCCGCAAAGGGCCCCCCTTCTGGCATACCGTCGCTTACTTAGTCCGCTGGCCGTAGCTCGCCTCCGTCCCCGCTCGCGCAGCTAGGGCGGCATAGGCGCTGCTGGTGCCTCGTCTCGTGTAAGTAATCCTCTAAGCTCTCCGTCTGAGCCCACAGCCGCTTCCTCGCCAGCTTCCCGATGTCCTGATCCCCCTCCGCGTAAGCATGCTGCGTGCTGCCGCGGCGTATGCCATGTAAGGTCTCGCCGTGCCAGGCGCCAATCTGCCGCAGATGCATCTGCAAACGGCGATTCAGCGCACCGCTGCCCATCGCCTGGTTCACATCGAAGCCGTCGTGGCGCGCGTTGCTAGGCGGAAACAGCCACTCGCACAGCTCTTGCCCGCAGTCTGCCGCCGCCCTGGCGTAAGCAGGCAGCACCTCCCGCATTGAGCAGCCCGGATACCCGGGCAGCCCGTGCGTTAGCTCCAGCGTCCCCGGGTGTTTCGTCCGCCGAGTCTTCGTGCCGGCGCTGCACTCCACGAGCAGCCGCTGATCCGAAGGCACCGACCCCGCGCGTATATCCAGCCAGGCGCCGCTGCACAGCTTGTCCGCATAGCAGAAGTCGGTAGGTCGCAGGCAGCAACACTCCTTACCTCGCTGCCCAGTCTCCCACAGGTACGCGAACGCGCAGGCATCGCGCAGCTTCATAGCTCTTGCGTACGGCTCGCTGCAACCAGCAGCTCCCTCCAGCAAGTGGCGCATCAAAGTGCCGTGCTGGTCAGCATCCACAGGCACCGCCCCGCTGCTCGAATAGCCGCTCCCGTGAAACGCATGCGTGTCGTATCCTTTCAGATACAACTTCACCACAGCATGAGCCACAGGATTGCCCCCAGGCCGGCTCGCAGACCAGGCCCCATCCCTGCCAACTCCCTCGAAGATCCGACTAAGGTGGCCCGCCGTCGCCCGAAGCGTTCCAGGCGCGACATCCGCCAGCAGTAGCTCCGCTCCAGCCGCAAGCGATCCGCCCGTACCAGCCCACCTCCCGCTGTGCCGACTCCGCCAGTGCTCTAGGAACGCTAGTACATCCCAAGGGTGGCTCGCCTCGAAGCTAGGCCGAACCGATGAGGGGTAAGCGTTGCGCCACTCATCCCACTCGCCGATCAGCTTGCGCCGTCGCCGCCAAGCATCTCCTCCGTGCCCACCCCGACAGATAGCAGCCGCCTGATTCAGCAGCGGTAGCGACAGCTGCATCCCAGCCTCAGCGTCCGCGGCGCTGACACTCCCGCCATGAGCCTCCCCCGGAGGCCGAAACGCACCACCGTAGCCAACACTGGTACCGAACTGCCGGCTGAGCTCCCCCATATACGCCTGCAGCCCCAGCGCATAGTGTCAATCATGGTCAGGCCCAATTGAAACCCAATTGGCCTAATAACAAATTGGGAGTAACGCAGCCACTGGTGCAGCAATTAAATTGCAGTATCCAATTGGCTGTACAACCATGATACCCCCTTTAGACACACAGAGCAGTAGCAGCATCAGTAATGCTAGCAGATGGTCAGAATTAATTATTCAGCCGAAACCCTAGTTACCCTAGGCTAAGCCTGAATATATGAACCTGACCAAACCTAAGACAAGAGGAAGAGAGAGCTCTCCCCTTAACCATAACATGCCATGACATGCCATGTAATGATTATGCTGATTATTGCCTGAATTAGACATCCTGTTTCTTAGTGCACTACAGTGCCTAAATAGGATACTAATTCAAGCAATAACACAGCATGACATAGAGCATGGCACAGCAATGGACAGCAGTAAAAGGAGGGAGTCATTTTACAGCTAATGCTACCCTCCTTAACAGCTGCAACAGCTTAGTTGCAGTCATGTGCTGATCTCTCTGCCGCTTGTCACCCCTGATCTCTCTTCTGAAACAATTCTCCCCACCCACCCTCACCTCTATTTTCCCGACCGCTCGCCTGCGCAGTCTCAACCCGAGCCACGTCCTACCGGCATGCGCCCTCGCGCGTACCAGCATACCCGTCCCCGACATCCGGCTTCCGCCCCGCACTAACCTTTCTTCTGACCATCTGCAGCGTTCGTTTTGCCCTGCCTCACCTGTGTCGTCATTTGCCTCGGCGCGCTCGGGAGTAACGCAGCCACTGGTGCAGCAATTAAATTGCAGTATCCAATTGGCTGTACAACCATGATACCCCCTTTAGACACACAGAGCAGTAGCAGCATCAGTAATGCTAGCAGATGGTCAGAATTAATTATTCAGCCGAAACCCTAGTTACCCTAGGCTAAGCCTGAATATATGAACCTGACCAAACCTAAGACAAGAGGAAGAGAGAGCTCTCCCCTTAACCATAACATGCCATGACATGCCATGTAATGATTATGCTGATTATTGCCTGAATTAGACATCCTGTTTCTTAGTTACCCTACCGGTACAGTAGGTACGGTAGCAAATACTGTAACAAAGAAGCGGAAGCGGCAGTGCGGGGCTAGGGTACCGTACCCTACCGTAGGTTCTGATCGGACGGCCTAGAAGTAGACGGGTCAAGATCGGACGGCGCTTATTTTTCGTGCCCTACTTATTGGACATTAGAATATTTGACCCCATCTATAAGAATTTCGCACCCTACCGTGGCACATGTGGGACCGCCCGATTTTGATCCTACGGCCCAGAAAATTTACCCGGCCCCCATTATATGTTTACTACTCACGTACCTTTAGCCTGAACGCTCCGCTCCGGTGCTGCTGCGCACCATCCTCGCTTCGCTTGGATTAGGTCCCCTCTTCCTACTCGTACCTAGGAGATACTCGTAGGTACCTGTCCGTAGCCCCCCCTGTTTCCTAGCTGTGCGGCTGCATTCTGGCTTGTAATGAACCTATCAGCTGTCCGTAGGCCCACTCCGGCCGCCGCAGTGACCGTCACGTAACGTATCTGTGGCAGAGCCCCGTTTATCCCAGGGTCCAGATGCCATATACTGAGGATATCCCTGGATATCCTGAAAATCCAGGATATCCCAGCATTAATCCTGATCCTGACTCGCGGCCCGTGGTGTGCTGGGTGGCGGATGGCCTGGTGTGACCAGGCCAGTCGCCCGCACGCGCGATCACGCAGTGCTCACTGCACAACGCTCAACGCTGCAGCTTGGATAAATTGCTGCCTAGTACGCACTCCGCGGGTGGCACATTCACTCCCAACGATGTTATGCACAAGCACCGTGAGGCACAGAACGGTGTGGCTGGCGATGACAGTGTGGTGCCTGACAGCAATCGAGCTGTGCGGTGGCGTACAGCCCGGTGTTTGTCTGGCAAGTTCCAGGTTTCCTAGGATATCCCGATATCCTGACCGTTTTTCCAATCCTGAGGAAACCTCAGGATATCCTAGGATTCAAATTATCCTAGCATATCCTTGGGCGGGGCTCTGATCTGTGGCACCAGGCACTCACTAGTCACTGGCAACCCATATGATAATATTTTACACACCAGTCACGTCTGCGGTGTGCAATGTCGGCTGGGGCCTGGCCAGTCAGTGGCCAGCCTGGGGGCCTGACCGCCAGCCTGAGTCAAAATACTGAACGCAGCGATCTGAGAAACAGTGTCAGGGGTAACTGCAGTGTCAGTGCGGGAGCGCGTCACACGAGCAGGACTTTTTACAGACCGCGAGCTTATGCAGGCTTTTGAGCCTAAACAGCCTGGGGATGAAATCCTCAAGGGCTGGGCTGCAGCGTTTTTAGCATCAGTTAGCATCTACTAACATCTGGTTAGCATCTGCTAACATCTGGTTAGCATCTGCTAACATCTGGTTAGCATCTGATAACATCAGGTTAGCATCTGATAACATCAGATAGCATCTGCTAAACATCAGATTAGCATCTGCTAAACATCAGTTTAGCATCTGCTACACATCAGTTTAGCATCTGTTAGCATCTGCAGGGCACCTAAGGCCGGGTACCTAGCTAGGTACCCTGTAGCTAAGGTGGCGCCTAATATCTTAGACCATCTTAGGGGGGTGATTATCTTACACCCTCCTATTTAATGGTATAGAGGCCGGCTAGGGTCTGTGTACCCTACTTAGGGTACCACAGCCTGGCTGCAGGGTACTCAGGTGTCTGGGTAGCCCAGGGTATCGTTAGGGTAAAGTCAGGGTCTGATCAGCCCTAGGGACAGAGACCCTAATAGAGAGCCCACCTGGCCACAATTTCTGATTTTCCTGTGTGTATTTTTAGATATAACCGAACGCACAGCCTGTTGGAGGCTGTCGTTCGCTTGAGTTCTCAGCATGGAGTTGCTCACACAGGTGTGAGGTCACCTATAGAGAGAGTTTGACCAAGTCGAGTGGTTCTCTCTCAGTGTTTCCACGAATCACAGTGTAAAAGCTTGTGTAGGGAAGCCTGGGACTGTGTTTTGGCGCAGGGACGGCGTGCTGCGGCCTCTACAGCCTAGCCCGCGTCCCTAAGCACCCTGGTGTCGGCGGACACAGTGTGTGTCAGTTGGCTACGAGTTTGGCCAGCTAAAACCGCCATTCAGTCCGATTTTAGAGCGATTCGCGAGCTCGCACTTCACAGTGCAATAGTGAACGATCCTCGACGCGATTCCCTCGCGTCGTGCTAGCCGATTTTGCCTAGAGGAGGCCGTTTTTGTCTTCTCAAGCGAACGAGGACTGCAGCCTAGTGGAAGGACTGCAGCTTGGTGGAGTTTGGAAGCGATAGGACGCGCAAACCTTCAGTGTTTCGACACAACAGGGGACCCAGGAGAGCCACCGAGGAGCTGACGTGTCAGCTGTGGCGGTTGATACCACCACAGTGGTGAGCTCGTACCCCAGGTTTGATCAGCAAAGCCTTTTGGAAAGGGGGTATCCACTCCCCTCCATAAGCCACTGCACGTGCAACTCGAAGCCGTGCGGTGTTTCTCACTTTTCGGACCCGTGCGCGGAGGCACAGTGATAGCCGGTTGCTCAGCAGAGCGCCTGAACCGGGCACCGCCATACCGCCCTGTGTTAGTGGGTGTGACCCCCAGAGGAACAGCCTGAGGGGGCGCTGGAGTCTGTGGGCAACGTGGAGTCAGCCGACCGGGCTCCCACAGGCCGCACATCACACAGCAGGCGTAGTGGGTGGGGTGGCCGCGGGGAAGGTATTGCTCCCGGTGAGCTGTGTCGGTCAGGGTGAGAAAAGTAGCCCTTGTTAGGGTTACTGCTGAGAAGCGATTAGCATGGCGGAAAGCCGACGGACGGGTGCAGCCCCGAGACCGGGGAATGGTGACGCCGAGGAAGCGGTCGGGTCACATGATGGGTCGGTGGCCAGCATCATGGCTTCCCTCAGTGGTGCAGGCGGTGGCAGCAGCCGCTCACTGCAGTACGTCACTAAAACTGTGGAGACAGACTGCCCCATGTATGTGGGACTCGGTGAGAACCACATGGAGTTCAAGAAGTGGTATAAGACACGGTTCACTCCCCGTGTGTGGGATCCAGTGTACCAGTCTGGCATACGCAAGCGGGAGTCAAAACTGCTGCAGCAGAGGATCACAGCTCTGACAGCGCTCCAGCGGAGGCGGAAGCCGGACGATGACGGACCGCGCCCACCTCTGGAGATTGACCCTGCCACGATGCAGATGATGGAACAGCTGGCAGACACTGAGCTGCCGACTGTGGATGACAGATTTGAGTTGCTCGTGAAGTACGTGCACGAGATAGCAGGCATGAAGGAGTCCATTCTGGAGGACATCACTGACCAGGGGCTGACTGGTCAGGCCAAGCTGGACTACTTCATCGACAAGATGGAGGCGTCTACTTCTCCTGTGGCCCTGCAGAAGGCCATGTGGATGGGCATACAGCGGCAAGGGCTGATGGAACAGCCGGCGGCATACGCCACCCGTTTCCGTAAGGCAGCCGACCACTGTGGCCGGAGCAAGGCGGACATCAACGAGAAGTTCATGACGACACTGCTGGCGCCGTGGGATACTGAGCCAGCGTTGAAGGGCTTCAAGGCTCAGGTGGAGGGCAAGCACGTAGTGCAGATTCAGGATGATGAAGCCCTCCACATGGTAGCCATGGCTGAGACAGCTTTCAGCTTTGAGAAAATGGTGATCCAGAGGACAGTCATTCAGATGGAAAGGGACGGAGGCCTGACGCCAGCCACGCCCAAGGACCAGACTGCCAAAGGCAAGGCTAAGGCCAGGGACGGTACAGCTGAGGGAGGTGGCAGCCAGGATATGGCAGCCCAGTTGGACCTTCCGTTCAAGAAGATCAGGGGACGCAGCTATCGAGCGTGTGCCAAGTGCTATGTGGTGCAGGACAAGACAGCCTGGCACCCACCCAGCAAATGTCCTGTGGAGAAGCGCGAACAGCCAAGCGCAGGCACTGCACTGCAGGGCAAGGCCCTGTATGGACAGAAGCAAGAGTTTATCTGCTTCAATTGTGACCAGCCTGGTCATTCCTACAAACAGTGCAATCAGCCCATCAGGAGCGAGAAGCTGAAGGCAGCACAGCAGGCGTGGCTCGACAGGAAAACGCAGCGCGACAAGGGCAAGGGGCAGAACCCATACGTGCCCCGCGCTGGAACGTCAATGATGGCAGCTGCCGAGCAGTCAGCCAGCGACCAGCAGGATGGGTCGCAGGACACAGCGCAGGTCATGATGGCCACGCTGGTGAAGGAAATGCAGCAGCTCACAGCTGCCCTCAGCCCCAAGAAACCAGACGGTGAACAGAAGTCATCCGGCCGCGCGTTCATGGCACAGGTTCAGCCAGCAGCATGGCTGCCAGCAGCTGAGGCAGAAGATGGTTTTGCCTTCGCGGACAGTTATTCCAGTGATGACAGTGGGATGGGCCTACTGGGGTCCCATTCAGCCAGCATCAGGCGCAGAGCTACGCCAATCGGACTGGTGCCCGCTGCGATGACAGTGACAACAAGAGGCAGCCGGCGGGTACAGCCTACGCCACCGGCTCAGCCACCAGTCCCAGCCAGCGCGAGGCGTCAGGCGCGCATGCGGGCTGAGGACCATGATGAGACCAGGGCTCTGAGAAACCGTTTACCCCCAGGGATGGTGAATCCCAGGGATGTGGCTGCCCGGACTTCAGCAGAGGCAGCATTGGTTGACACTGGACCAGATGACCACAGCGACATGGTCATGCGAGTGGCACAGCTGGTGTCACTCCTGCGCACGGCCCTAGCGCACACCAAGTTTGGCGCGCTGCCCACCGAGCTGGTCGCGGACCACAGCCAGGAAGGGGCTGAAGCATGGGAACGAGCGCGGGCAGCCGCGCTGTCTGGGGCCCAGCACGACGGCCAGGACCCGCGCAGTGTCGCCTGGCATTGTGCGATCCAGAAGGCAGTATCTGTATGGCTGGCCCAGGCGAAACTCGAGTGGCGCGACCTGATCCGCATTGACCTGCGAGCGGTGTTCAGGGAGGCAGTCCTGGCAACATTTGGCAGCAGGGCAGCACAGTATTTGGCTGCGCCTACAGTTTATGGCTTGCCGCCTCAGCCAGAGGGGCAGCTGCTGTTCGGCGCCGATCTGTGTGGTATGTTTGCCAGAATCCCGTTACCGCCACCGCCCAAAGACAGTCAGTCTCAAGAAGACAGGCCCGAGGGGCTGCAGTCCCAGAGTACAGCAGCCCAGCCTGTGACTGACAGACCTATCAAGACGTTGGAGGAGCACCGAGAGGCGCGTGCTAAGTGGCAAAAATCTGTCAGATGGCAGACCCGGCGTCCAGTGGCAATGCTGGATGGAGCGACAGCCAACATCACTGTCAACGGCCAGGCCGTGAAGCAAGTGGTGCTGGATTTGGGAGCTAATGAGCCCATGACTCATCAGCGGCTCATCCAGACGTTAAAGGCTGACGTCAATCCCAACGGTCGCAGAATTGTGGGTATCACTGGTGCACCGCACATGATGCCCCGCACAGTGGACCCACTGACAGTGGCACTGTTTCCCGATGACAGCGGCAAGGAGGCGCTGGCCTCAGATCGCATGATGGTTATGCAGGGCGACGCGCTACCTGATTTGCTGTTGGATTGTGAGATGATGGCTCAGCTGGGCATCATCGTGGACCCAGCCAGCTGGACAGCCACATTTCAGGGCCGCCCATATCAAGAGCCGTCAAAGCCAGTGGTGCTGCCACTGGTCAGGCCCACACAGGCCCAGCTGGCAGCCCTTGCAGAGGTGCAGGCCGGCCGGACGTGGCCTGAGTCTTGGGTTACGGAAGAGGCCCCCGACGGAGAGATCGTTATCCCGCCCCTCATTTCAGACTTCCAGGGGCTGTGCTTGACAGCGGCAGCCGACCAGTCCAACTTCAGCACTGTGGATGAAGTTGGGGGGGGGGAGTGGCACGGCAGAGGCCCACAGATCAACCCCAGATTTTTCTTCTTTTTCACATACCACTGTGGAGGGGACGCATGCCCAACAGGCAGCCCTCATGGGGCTGAGCAGGCAGCGGATTGGCCCCGCAGGACCAGAGGACCAATACGTAGCGGTTTGGGGGGGGGACCCTGAGACAGTCAGCCAGAATCCCTTCCCCGCAGACATGCCCTACCGACAGGTTTACACAGCCTTATTCGAGGCTATGGAGGAGACGTCAGATGGAGGAGACATCGAAGGGGATGGAATAGTGCTGACAGGAAAGCACGCCAAGTTTCCCAGGCAGTTTTCTGAGGCCGACCTGGATGCCATCCCCGCTCTACCTCACACAGACCCGGACAGACTGTTTGTGATGGACCTGGAGGCACTGCAAGGGCGGCGGTATGGAGGCATGAGCGCTCTATACCTGTGCGCCGGTGTGCTGACATCGATGGTGATGGACGTGACAGAGGGCATGCACTTGAAGGCAGCCCGCGTCTTGGAGAGGAACCCCAGGCGCAGAGCCCAGGCTGAGAGGGTGTTGCGGCAGCTGCACCTCCATTATCCTGAGCGTGTCCCGCAGAGAGCCATCGACCGGGCCTTCACGTGGGCAGATTCTATTGATCATGATGGCTACATGGTGGATGGTAGCCTCCTGTTCAAGGAGTTCGGGGCTGATTGTGAGCTGTTAGTCCATCTGGAGGCAGGGTGCCAGGGCCACTCAGCCCTGGGGCCCAAGAATGGGTTCAACCACCCAGAATCTGGCTCGCTGGTCCAGATGGCAGCAGCTTTGTCAGACCTTCAGATGATTTTGGCCAAGAAGCGAGGGCTGCGTGACTGGACAGCAGCAGCAGCTCAGTTTGGCTACATCATGGAAAACGTGCCAGGCCCACGCCGGGAATCAGATCACACGAAGGAGACGCTGATGGCCCGGGAGTTCATGGACAGAGTCTTCGGCAGGCCAGTTTATCATGACCCTGCCACATGCGGGGATTTGGCCAGCAGAAATGCTAAATGGTGGAGCAACCTCTTCACCAGGGAATTTTATGAGGCACACGAGCCGATGTTCCGGCAAGGACCCTACGCCAGCCTATCAGTGGTGGTGCGGGAGCTCACGGGAGGCAGGCTCAAACCTCAGACAGTCAAGACCAAGAGACAGTTGCTGGGCGGGCTCAACGTTGTGGGCGAGGAGGCCCGTGTTCTCAGCAAGTTTGTCAGCCGACCCACGACAGTGAACCAACGGCTGGCTAAGGACGGCTCGCCAGGGCAAGGAATGCTGGAGGTGGTCGGCAGTGACCCACCAGCCTATGTTCCCTGCCCGGCAAACGTGAGGATCAAGTGTCAGCGCTTCTGGCCCCCACAGCTGGAGTGTCTGAAGGACATTACAGATGAAACTGAGCTCATCCGGATTGTTGGGAACGTATGTGCCCCGACATCGCTGAGGGTGATGCTCAGGATGGGCGTAGGCTACGCAGCCTTTGTCCGGCAGCAGGCCGAGCTGGCAGGCCAGCATGCTGAGCTGGACCAGGTTCAGCCGAGCAGCAAGCCAATGGAAGACAGCAAGGCTGCAATGCATCGGGCAATGGACCGGGCAGCAGCCGATGAGACTTCCATGCTCACCGCGCTGGAGCGGGAGTATGTGGCAACTGAGGCCGCACAGCAGCGTGGCTGCAGAGACGCAGGGCTGGTGCCCAAACCCAGGGTGGTGAGGCTGGCCCTCACCACAGCAAACCAGAAGAAGGCTCAGACGGATGCCCGAATTCTGCATGCCAAGGCTGAGAAGGCTGCAGAAGTGAGGCGTAAGGCTGCTGACAAGATGCAAGGGGCCCGCGCCAGGATGGAGCGGCAGAAGGCCCCTGCAGGGACCAAGACAACCCTCAGCAGCAGCAGCCGGGCACACAACACTGTCAGCGCTGTGGTCATGCTGCTGTTGGTGGCAGCGATGTGGGGCCCGGCCGCTTACCGGGCTGCCATGGCCTCAGGCAGCCAAGCAGGATTGGCCGCGGGAGCAGGGTTCTACCTGTCAGGGGGCCTGTTGATTGATTCACCAGGCTACCCTGACTGGCCAGGAGGTGCTGGGCCAGCCCAGGACCGGACCGCAATGGACGCCCGCTACCGTGAGGCAGCTGAGCCAGGCCAATGTTTATACAATTTGGCCAACAGGAGAGCCACCGGCAAGGCAGATGAAGTCTGCAGCGTGCCGAGCAAGCTGCGCTCAGCCAAGGACGGCAGTTCTCATGAGTGGCAGCTGGGCGCCTCGTTCCAGCGAAAGAAGGAATTCGCAGAGATGATGGACAGCAAGCCTGAGTGGTTTGCATGGGGCCTTAAGGACCTGCGAGAAGTCAAGGGAGTTGAATATTCAGTTTCACTCTCAGACCCCCGACCTATCTTTGCGAGACAGTATCATCTGGCCCACCGCGAGTCAGAATTTGCTGAGAACTGGGTGCAGGAATTGGAGGATGCCGGGCTGGTGCGGGAAGTGGAATCCCCGTATGCAGCCCCGGTAGTCGTGGCCCCGAAGAAGGACGAGTCTGGCGCCTGGACTGACCTGAGGTATGCGATAGACTACCGCCGCCTCAATGCAGTCACAATCCGGGATCAGTATCCGACCCCAGTGCCAGAGGAGATACTCGCCAAGATGGAGGGGGCAACTTTGTTTTCCAGTATGGACGCTCAGAAAGCGTTCCACCAAGTCCCGGTTGCTGCAGACACTCAGCCGCTACTGGCCTTCCATGCTGGCGGGCGGCTGATGACTTGGAATCGTATGCCATTCGGAGGTAAAAACTCTGTGGCATGTTGGCAGCGCGTGGTGGACGAGGCATTGGCAGGGCTCAGTTTTGCTCAGGCCTTTGCCGACGACATCGTTGTCTGGTCAGACAGCGATGAGCAGGAACACATGCGCAGAGTGCGAGTCGTGATGGAGCGGCTGCACGCAAAGGGGGTGCAGATTTCACCCAAGAAGTGCAAGCTGGGGATGAAAAAGCTGGAGTTCCTGGGACATGTGGTGTCCGGCGAGGGTGTGGAGCCGATGTGGGACAAAATCGAGGCCATCGTGAAATTGCCCAGGCCGACCAGCGCGTCAGAGGTGCGGTCGTTCATCGGCATGGCCACGTATTACTGCAAGTTCCTGGACCACTACTCTCATGTGAAGAGGCCCCTCACTGAGCTCACCAAAAAGGAGACCGCGTGGGTCTGGGGTGAGGCCCAGGAGCTGGCATTTCAGCAAATTAAGGAGATGCTGCTGGCGCCGCCGGTGCTACGAAACCCAGACTGGAACCGGCCGTTCATCCTACACACAGACTGGTCCAAGGCTGGGGTGGGAGCATGCCTCAGCCAGATTGACGATGATGGACAGGAATATGCTGTGGCTTTTGCCTCTCGGATGAACTCGAGAGCTGAGTCGGCATTTTCTTCATACGAAGGTGAGGTGTCTGCAGTGGTATATGCTGTGCAGCGTTTCAGGTATTACCTGTGGGGACAGCCCTTCAAACTGATTACGGACTGCAAAGCGATGCAGTGGCTCACTACCACTGCAAAATTGAGGAGTAAATTGGCCAGATGGTCGTTGATTCTGGCTGAGTACGATTTTGAGATAGTTCACAGAGCGGGAAAAGACAACACTGTGCCAGACCTGCTGAGCAGGCAGCCAACGGAGGACCCGACAAGCCATGGACGTGTCGTGGGGATAGCATTTCATGCAGCCCGGCGCCCAGTGATCCAGCAACAGGCAATGGATTTCCTAGGCAGCCAGTGGGCAGCCCCAGTGGCAGCAGGATGGCTGGCCGGCTACTTGGAGGACGGCAGCAGCACCAGGTTCGACCCGTGGACTGACCCGGAGGCAGAATTATTCCTGCGGGGTGAACTGTCGCGTGGACAAGTCCCGCCCGCCAGGTGGGCAACGTTGCAGAGAAAGTGCAGCAAATACATGGTTCGAGAAGGCCGTATCTGGTACAGAACGGCTGATGGACGGCTGATGGAGGTCCCGCCACCAGATCAGAGGAGTGCAGTGGTGCTCAGGGTGCACGAGGAGAACGGGCACCTGGGACGGGACCGGACACACGCCATGGTCACTCAACGCTATACGTGGCCAGGCATGTGGAAGACGGTAGCGGAGACGCTGAAGACATGCTCGCAGTGCGACCGTGTGAGGGCGTCGTTCAACACCCAGGTGGACGTATTGAAACCCCTGCCGCTGATGGGGTTGTTTTACCGTTTTCACTTGGATGCTGCTGTCAATCTCCCGGTGTCAGCCGACGGCACACAACATGTGCTCATTATTGTGGAGGCATTCAGCAAATGGATTGACCTGGTGCCTCTAAAGGAGCTCATTGCTGAGGCTGTGGCTGCAGCCTTCAAGGAGAGGGTTCTGGCCAGGTTCGGGAGGCCAGTGGAAGTGACGACAGACAACGGAGCAGAGTACAAGGCTGAGTTTCATCAGCTGTGTGGGGAACTGGGCATTGATCACCGACTGATCACGCCTGGCCACCCAGAAGCAAATGGGATGGCTGAGAGGATCGTCGGCGTGATGAAAAAGGCACTACGAAAATATGTGTTGACTCAAGGAGTGTCAGCGTGGCCGTCGAAGCTGCCGACCATTGAGTTCGGTTACCGGACCACCCCACAGCGTGCGACAGGCTTCAGCCCATACTTCCTGCTGTATGGCCGCCATCCTACATACCCGCCACAGGCTCAAGCCCTCCTGGATGGAAACACATTTGATGTGGAAAATGAAGAAGTGATGTTACAGCTGATTACAACCCGGGCTGCCATACTGCGAGAAACTATGCCGCTGGCGTTTGAGCGGGCAGCCATCGCGCAGCACAAGAATGCTGTGCGGTATCAGCGCGTGCGTCGGCGAGACCTGCCCCCGCGACAGCATCGCTTCAAGGTCGGTGACTACGTTTATGTATCACAGCGGCCGATAAATTCACTGGACGTGAAAACTACCCGGACTATTCTGCGAGTGCGCGCTGTGAAGCCGCAGGGTGTCTTGGAATTGGAAGGGGCAGATGGCAGCACAACGAATGTGCGCATGGAAATGTGCGCGCCCTGCCACATACCCAACCTGGTCACTGATGAGTTTGGAGTGCCAGCCGACCTGGCGTGCAGCGTATGCGCCAGCCCGTCAATGGCCGATCCCATGCTGTTATGCGATCGGTGTGATCGCGGCTATCATCTTCACTGTCTCACCCCGCCACTGGAGCGTGTGCCAGCTGGGCAGTGGTGCTGCCCCCAGTGTCAGCCCGTGGCGCCCCGCAGGCTGGAGCTGGAGCAGTGATCAACGGCATGCAATGACAGACGCAGATTTAGATATTATTTTCCTTTAATTGTCAGCCGTGGGCCGTTGCAGATGCCTGGGCCTTCTGGCCTGGCATCTGGGGGGGGGAATGGACCTTATCTCCTACAGGGAGGCCCCTCTGGCACGGCCAGCAGCTTAACACGCCGACAGCTGTCAGGGGTAACTGCAGTGTCAGTGCGGGAGCGCGTCACACGAGCAGGACTTTTTACAGACCGCGAGCTTATGCAGGCTTTTGAGCCTAAACAGCCTGGGGATGAAATCCTCAAGGGCTGGGCTGCAGCGTTTTTAGCATCAGTTAGCATCTACTAACATCTGGTTAGCATCTGCTAACATCTGGTTAGCATCTGCTAACATCTGGTTAGCATCTGATAACATCAGGTTAGCATCTGATAACATCAGATAGCATCTGCTAAACATCAGATTAGCATCTGCTAAACATCAGTTTAGCATCTGCTACACATCAGTTTAGCATCTGTTAGCATCTGCAGGGCACCTAAGGCCGGGTACCTAGCTAGGTACCCTGTAGCTAAGGTGGCGCCTAATATCTTAGACCATCTTAGGGGGGTGATTATCTTACACCCTCCTATTTAATGGTATAGAGGCCGGCTAGGGTCTGTGTACCCTACTTAGGGTACCACAGCCTGGCTGCAGGGTACTCAGGTGTCTGGGTAGCCCAGGGTATCGTTAGGGTAAAGTCAGGGTCTGATCAGCCCTAGGGACAGAGACCCTAATAGAGAGCCCACCTGGCCACAATTTCTGATTTTCCTGTGTGTATTTTTAGATATAACCGAACGCACAGCCTGTTGGAGGCTGTCGTTCGCTTGAGTTCTCAGCATGGAGTTGCTCACACAGGTGTGAGGTCACCTATAGAGAGAGTTTGACCAAGTCGAGTGGTTCTCTCTCAGTGTTTCCACGAATCACAGTGTAAAAGCTTGTGTAGGGAAGCCTGGGACTGTGTTTTGGCGCAGGGACGGCGTGCTGCGGCCTCTACAGCCTAGCCCGCGTCCCTAAGCACCCTGGTGTCGGCGGACACAGTGTGTGTCAGTTGGCTACGAGTTTGGCCAGCTAAAACCGCCATTCAGTCCGATTTTAGAGCGATTCGCGAGCTCGCACTTCACAGTGCAATAGTGAACGATCCTCGACGCGATTCCCTCGCGTCGTGCTAGCCGATTTTGCCTAGAGGAGGCCGTTTTTGTCTTCTGAATGGACCTTATCTCCTACAGGGAGGCCCCTCTGGCACGGCCAGCAGCTTAACACGCCGACAACAGTCATTTAATAATATTAGCGATTGACTAACGATATAATAATAGGGCAGTTAGGGTGACCCCTGAATACGCGAAAGCGGCCCCAGCAGGACGCCACGTCGCTGGGAGCAACCAGCTTGGCACTGGACTAGCGGGATCAGAATATATCCTGGATATCCCGGGTTTATGCCCGGTGCCCGTGCCGGAATAACCCCGAGTTTTCCCGGCCCTATCCCGGGATTTCGGGGGCTCTGAGAAAGTGTATCTCTTGAGATTTATCTCACGCTACGTGCGTACCCTACTTGCAGCTAATTAAAATGGGTGATGTTGTTTGCACCCACTGGTTTCATATTTATTTGCAACCAGCTGTGAGTAAACCGAACTAAACCCGAAAACCCTTGAACCTCTAAACCCTAAAACCCCTAAAAGGATGCGTTAACTCGTCCCACCGCCGCCCGGCCACCGCCCCCGCCGGGATTCGAACCTACGTCGCACCTCCGCCCCGGTTGGGAGGCGAGTGCTCTAGCGTGCATAGCGTCACGCACCATGCCGTGAAGTGGCATTCTATTCGTTATAGATCGGAGACATAGTGCCAATCACAAATCTAACGCTGGTTGCAAATAATTATGGAACCACCGGTTGCAACTAACATTTTCCAATTAAAATGGGGTCTCCGGCGGGTCTCCCCGCCTTCGCAGTGGAAGTTCCGGCGGCAGCAGCGGCAGCATCGGCGGCGGTGGCAGCAACCCCGGCAGTGGCCGTACTCTGCCCAGTACGGGCGGCACGTTTCCGAACAGGTAGTACGTACGTTCCGGGGAGTAACAAAAACTCCATGTTTGAAAAAGACCAAAGAAACAAATAGATAATCCTTTATGTTTCAAAAAGTACCCCCTTTAATCCTCCATTTCTGAAAAGATACCCGGCGGTTCATAATTTGAATTTCCTAGTTGGGGGGAGGGGCATATTTGAAAAGTACCAAATCGATATTTGAGAAGAACCATTCCGCGTGTTCCAGTGTTTTCAAGATAAGCACGACATCAACATGACAACAGCACAGAACAGGCCTGGACGACAGCGATGCAAGGAGCGTCAGCGTTTTAGAATTTTTCTGTCAATTACACTTTGTTTTTGCTAGAACTATTCACATAGAAGCACACATGTCACATTATGTCTAAAATTTACATCCGGAGTTCGGGACCCTCCCATGTCTCACGATGAGTCCGTGTCTCCTAACACTTTACTATATAGATGGAATCACAGACCCTGAGGCATGTTCTCAGCGGTTCTCAGCATCACGACTCTACTGCAAGGACCCGAATCATGCATTGATGCATCGTAGACCATTGATGCATGAACGAATAGTAGCGGATCAGTGCACTAACAATCCAGGCCCCCAAAGATCAGGGAATCAACGATGCAAACACCCAAAGATCAGGGAATCAACGATGCATGCAGCCAAAGATCAGGGAATCAACGATGCAAACACCCAAAGATCAAGAAATCAACGATGCATGCCCCCAAAGATCACGAAATCAACGATGCATCCCCCCAAAGATCACGAAATCAACGATGCGGACCTACAAAGATCAGGAAATCAACGATGCGGACCCCCCAAAGATCAGTGCACTAACAATCTAGGGGCCCGAAGATTAGTGCACCAACAATCCGGGGGCCCGAAGATCAGTGCACCAACAATCCGGCGGGTGGACCATAGATTAGTGCATCAACGATTCTCGTACCTATGTAGTACAGTACTGCACCATGCCAACGTACACTTCCGTACCTTGGTACCGACGTACACTGCCGTACCATTGTACCGTACTTTTCATGAAAAATTTTAGGATTATTCTCTTTAACGAGCATTATCAACGTGTGGGTGATGTATTACTCGTACTACGATGTATTTGGATGTGCTAAGTGCATGTATTTTAATTTATGTGCATTTTCTTTCCGCATATTTGCATGAAATCGAATACTGAGTGAGGTTAGGCCGACCAATCTCTATGCATCGATTGGATTCCATTGGTCCCCGGTTCGAATCCTTGTAATATGAGCAATTGAAGGCGGTGATGAGGCTACCACATTTACAACTTGCAAACCCCCCCACCGCCAAGTAAGAGGGAAGTGCTTCGGTCTAGTACCCTTGCACCCATCAATCGCTGTCATAGGTAGGGAAGTTTACACTTCAGATCTTCCGTACTCGTAAACGTACGTAATAGTAGGAAAGTTGGAATTGATCTATCATGCACCACTCCAAATGCGTAGATCGGTGCACCAACGATCTCGACCGCCATAGATCAGTGCACCAACGATCTCTACCCCGATAGATCAGGTGCATCAACGATCCAGGCCCCCAAAGATCAGGTGCATCAACGATCCACGCCCTCGAAGATCAGATGCATCAACAATCCAGGCCTGTATAGACAAGTGCATCAACGATCCACGCCCTCGAAGATCAGATGCATCAACAATCCAGGCCTGTATAGATCAGTGCATCAACGATCCACGCCCGTAAAGATAAGGAAATCAACGATGCAGTGCCCCAAAGATCATATGCATCAACGATGCATGCACCGAAAGATCCCTGAATCACCAATCCAGGCGCCCAAAGATTAGATGCATCAACGATCCACGCCCCTAAAGATCAGATGCACTAACAATTCAACGACGTATAGATCATGAGATCGATATTGGGCTCTTCCTTAATGATTCGGGTCCTTGGACTCTAGCGGCCGTGCCTTTACTCCATAGCAGCTCTAGCAGGCTTTCTAGATACCTCTCAGGGTGTATCAACCTGCATTATGTCTCCCTAGTTGGTCCTGGTCTCCCCCGGGTCTGAGCCTTCCCATAAGAAGGGGGGGGGAAGCTGCACAGGCTGTGCAGAGCTGTCCTCGGCTCATACCCTAGCGATACCCTAGTGCCCTAGTGCGGACTCTGTAAGCCCCTTTCATGTGTGGAAATCTAGGTTGCCCCATGTCCTGACAATATCGAAGCTATCTGAACCCTGAAGCCATTATCACTATTCACAAACTCTGCTTGCTCTGGGGGCTGTAGGCAAAACCGATACCTGTTGGTGTCAAAATAGATACTTGGTGTATTACCGATACTACGGGATGAATTTCTTGTAATAATACGGATACGGTTGTCAAATTTGTAATTTCAGATCGGTAGTCAATTCCAACTTGCCGTCGTCATTTGCGGTGCAGCTGTTGTTTTTTCTGGTTTCCCCCTTAATTCCCCCTCCAGACCCCCCACCCCCTACCCACCCACGCCTCGTGCATGCTTGACCAACCAAGGGCCAGCCGGTCAGATAAGCGCCTTTAGCAGGCGGCCAATGGGTCGTCACCACAGTTGGCCCGTGCCGATTGCATCTTAGCTAACCAGTCAGCTGATGCTAGCCGATGCCAACCGATGTTAGCCGATGTACTTAGCCGATGCTAGCTGATGCTAGCCGATGCTAGCTGATGCTAGCCGATGCTAGCTGATGCCAACCGATGTTAACCGATGTACTTAGCCGATGCTAGCTGATGCTAGTTGATGCTAGCCGATGTTAGCTGATGCTAGCCGATGCTAGCTGATGCCAACCGATGTTAGCCGATGTACTTAGCCGATGCCAGCCAATGTTAGCCGATGCCAACCGATGCCAACTGATGCTAGCCGATGCTAGATGATGCTAGCGGATGCTAGCCGATGTTAGCTGATGCTAGCTGATGCCAGCCGATGCCAGCCGATGCCAGCCGATGCTAGCCGATGCTATCCGATGCCAGCCGATGTTCGCCGATGTTAGCTGATGCTAGCTGATGCTAGCCGATGCCAGCCGATGTTCGCCGATGTTAGCTGATGCTAGCTGATGCTAGCCGATGCCAGCCGATGTTAGCCGATGTCAGCTGATGCCAGCCGATGCTAGATGATGCTAGCCGATGCCAGCCGATGCCAGCCGATGCCAGCCGATGCCAGCTGATGCTAGCCGACGCTAGATGATGCGAGCCGATGCTAGCCGATGTTAGTTGATGCTAGCTGATGCTAGCCGATGCTAGCCGATGCTATCCGATGCCAGCCGATGCTAGCCGATGTTAGCTGATGTTAGCTAATGCTAACCGATGCCAGCCGATGTTAGCCGATGACAGCCGATGTTAGCCGATGCCAGCCGATGCCAGCTGATGCTAGCCGATGCCAGCTGATGCTAGCCGATGCTAGATGATGCTAGCCGATGCTAGCCGATGTTAGCTAATGCTAGCTGATGCTAGCCGATGCTAGCGATGCTAGCCGATGCCAGCTAATTATGCTAGCCGATGTTAGCCGATGCCAACCGATGTTAGCCGATGCCAACCGATGTTAGCCGATGTTAGCCGATGCTAGCCGATGCCAGCCGATGCCAGCTGATGCTAGCCGATGCTAGCCGATGCTAGCCGATGCCAGCCGATGCTAGCCGATGCCAGCCGATGCTAGCCGATGTTATATAAGCCGATGGGTGTCCGAGGTGCTTGCACCATCGCGCTTCTTGCCCCCCCCCTCCCTGTCCCCATGGTACGAGGACGCTTCTTGATTCAACAGGCTAATCTTGCGGGGGAGCCACAAGGAGAGCTGCAGCCTTCCCCTTCTGCCTGGGGCTAGATGAGTAGATGTGCGCTGATCGGCTTCCCGATCATGGAGGGTGCGCGAGTGCCCATCGCTGAAGGGAAGCGGTGGTGCAGTAGAGGAAACAAATGGGTAGCAGAAGGCATACCGTCAATATTACGTCAAGTCCGATGCTTGTGATGCTTAGGAGGGCCTAGTGACCCACATGTGATACAAGGGTACCGTATAAATGTTATTACATGTCGTATGACAGTAATCGCAATCCTACATCCCGTAGTATCGGCATGTCAGCAAGTATCGGAAATGACTACAAACGGTATCGGTACAGCCTACTATTCCCGCGCATACAAGGCTGTCACGCATGTACCTTAGAGGCGGGGCTGGCCAGGGTAGCGTGGCCGGCATATCCTTATATGTTGCCGCAGAAATACGTGTGGAGGTAGTTCTCGGTTCCTCGTACGCTCAGGATCCGGTGAACCGCGGTCCCCGTCCGAAATCTGAAGTGATCTCCGTTGTTTTTGATGTCGATACGCAAACCGAAAATGCTGATCCGCTCTTAAACCGGCATAACGACCTAGATTTTACCGATTACACGTCGGCAGCCCAACGGAACTACGTCGCGTATATTAGCATCGGGGGAATATATCACAGCCGCGAGCTTGCCTGCGAACCGTCGGCAAGCAACGAACGCGCCCCCTACCCTCCCCTCCCCTCCTTCCCTTGTAATTTGCCTGCTTGAAAATAGCCACCTGATTTGTACTTCCTAGATTGTACAACACAAATGTCCTCTCCCTTGGTTTTAGTTAGCCTGCGTAAAAAATAGCCTAGTGAGCTGAGCAGACCTTAGCTCAGCTGAGGTGAAACTAGATTCATGTACGGTGTACGAGTACAATAAATGACACAAATGTAAGAATTGAATTTCTTACCAGTCGAGTACGGTGTATTCGTGCATTTACCAAGATCATCGGATAGTAGCATGCCTTTTTCACGAATGAAGTGGAACACACACGGAACATAGCGAATTGCAAGGAAAATAGATGCGAAGAATAGTGAGGATTGAAAACAAGGATGGAACCAGTAATTGTTGCAAGTAACATCACCTTTTTTTTACATATCACTTCCCCCCCCCCCCCCCCCCCCCCCCCAAAAACCGCGCCCCCTCTCAGCGAATCTAAAACAACAAAGAAAAGCACTGTAAGAGCGTCTCAGGTACATGACCTGCTACACCACTACATGAATACCCGACGCATGTTATGCGCGCCTGACCTGGCTAGGTGCGAACACCTGTTCGCCGAACTGAGCCCGCGTACTGTCAAGTGGCAGTGCAACCGTTTGCGTATGTAGAAGATACGGTCTCCCAAGCTCTGCATAACCGCGCCAGAGCGGCGGGCCTCAGT
>NW_027450422.1:0-57327 GCF_964194025.1 Convolutriloba macropyga | reverse complement strand
AATACGTCGAAGCAGTACAGTGCTTTTGTCGACAAAAGAATTTTATAATGTTAGTTGAACATGACTATTATTTGGTAAACTACAACAGTGTTTGAATTAGAACAATGCGCGTGTAATCCTTGCAGTTTGAGAGAAATTAAAGGAGATTATGAACAAATTACCTACTATTCCTCTAATAATCACCCTTAAAATACAATTTTGGAGCCAATATAAGAAGCCAACATAGCACCACTAATCTAAATATATAGAAAGTTTTCTCAGCTACCTTCTCTAAAAATTATTGAGTTATGATGCCTAGAAAGACTGATGCAAAAGAAAGACTGGTGCCCAGAAAGACTTAGTCTGTTACGATGTAAAAGACCCAACATCTCTACCTACTCTAAAAGTTTTTGGAGAGTTTTTGAAATTTTTACAGCTGCTCGACAAAAAAATGGTCGCCCGCTAGAAAATCACTTTCAGAAACTTTTAGATAGAAAATGGAAAATACGCTGTGTGTAAACTTAGATCTGATGCCTAGAAAGACTATGCAAAAAACCGACAGCTCTACTTACTATTAAAATTTTGGGGGAGTTTTCTAAAAAATCGAAACTTTCACAGCTGCTCTACTACTACTACTACTACTACTACTACTACTACTACTACTACTACTACTACTACTACTACTACTACTACTACTACTACTACTACTACTACTACTACTACTACTACTACTACTGTTTGAACACTTAAATTCCATAAAGAAATAAAGGAACAATGACAATAAGTACAAAAAAGTTAACAGAATGCATATAAGTTTGAGCTTATCTGGGTTTATTTAATCCAGGAAATGCTGTTCGACAAAACTGTTGAAGCGGGATTTATACTCTCTTTTCGCTTTCTGTCGTAAGGTGATGTAGCTCATGTTGTTCCTTGAGCAATCTTCTTCAAGTTGATCCATCCACGTCTTGCGTTGACCCCCTGCAGCTCGTTTAGCATTTCAATATTTTTCTGTCGGCTCCCAGGTGAAGGCTCGGAGCGCTAGACGATCGTCATTCATCCTCAGGATATGGCCAAACCATTTCAACCGTTTAATCATGATCATTGCAGAAAGTGTCGACATACGTGATCTAGCCAGTACTTCTTCATTTGTCACCCTCTCCAGATATGAAATAGATAGTATCCTTCGCAGACAACTGGTGTGAAAGCTCTCAAGTTTCCGTTGCGTTGATTTAATCATGATCCACGTTTCAGAGCTATATAAGACCACTGATAACACGAGAGCTCTGTATAACTTGCATTTGAGGGGAATACTAAGTTGTTTGCTCTTCCAAAGCTTCTGAAAGCTCGCAAATCGCTGTCTCCCTTCCGCCAGCTTGACACTGATTTCCTTTAGGACACCATGTTGCAAGCTCACGAAAGAACCGAGATACTTGAAAGCTTCTACATTTTCGAACTCCACTCCATCTTGATTGTGGACATTGCAGGAGAAAATGCGAGATCTTCCAGCCTTTTCTCTGCCGCAGTATCGTGACCCGTGAATTCGTCGGCTTTTCACAGTTGCGAATTTCCGAGTGCACTTCTGACAAGTGAGGTTTTTCTCTAGCCCAACAAACTTTGACGCGCTGTCTTTGACCCTCTTCGAATTCTTAGACTTGCAGAATCTGGCTTCATGCACTTTGCAGCCTCTTGCAGTGTACAACCTGAACATACACAACTATCGTCATCAGAGACCGCAGATGATCTTTTATTCGCCGTAGACACTAGATCAGCAACCACTGACCTCTCGTCGCTGCTAACTGTCACAAGCTCAGCCTCCGCTGAACTCTTCAGTCTCAGTTTCTCACCAGCTAGTGTCTCGAACCAGCCCGCATTCTTCTTCATGCCCACCAGCACGTCTCTGCCAATGAGTAGTCGGGATTGGTTTTCGGCCTCAATGAGAGTCCCAAAACGGGCTTTGCGGTTTCCTGTAAGAACTTCCACGTTCCTTTGAGCAATGGGTACACTGGCTCCGGGTTTTTCGCCTTTCTTCCCAACATTGATCATTAGGCCAACAACCTCGGCTAAAGATTAGTTTATCACAAGGCCAAAGAGAATAGGCGACCATACATCACCCTGGCGAACACCAGTTTCTACGTCGAACATCTGGCCCTTCTCGCCCTCTGTCTTGACGCAGCACTTGAAGCCTTCGTACTACTACTACTACTACTACTACTACTACTACTACTACTACTACTACTACTACTACTACTACTACTACTACTACTACTACTACTACTACTACTACTACTACTACTACTACTACTACTACTACTACTACTACTACTACTACTACTACTACTACTACTACTACTACTACTACTACTACTACTACTACTACTACTACTACTACTACTACTACTACTACTACTACTACTACTACTACTACTACTGTAGCAGAGAGCAATTTGGGTAAGGGCGGCCGCGGTTTCTGGAAAACGTCCGAGCCGCCTCAATTTTGATGTTTAAACTCAAATCAACCCCTGAGATTGATTATTATGAGCTATAGTTGACGATTACCGAAACGGCCTTAAAAACAAACCAGTAGTGCTCGTGCTATAGCCTTTAAAAAAATTTAATTGTTTTTTCTTTTCTAGCGTTTTTCTCCTTTTTTAACAGTAAAAGACCATTTAAAATGAACGTTATTTGATAGATTTTATCTCTATTTTCTGAAACATGTATTTTTTAAAATTTCCGTTAAGTATTCTTTGAGATATTGAGCTATAGGAGTAGGGTGCCTTTTTTGGCCGATCAGTAAGGAAAATTGAACAGGCAGTTTCTCTACGAAAAATACTTTTTTTCAAATTTTTTTTTTGTTCCTGTCTTGTTTGACTACTTTCTGCCATTTTTGTTCTTATGAATGTTTGACGTAGCTTTTTCAGATACGGTGAAAATTTCGGCCTATGAAATCGGTTTGACCAAGTCGAGTGCGTTTGGACATCCTCAGATCCGAAATGAGGTGATTTTTGATATATGACCACAGAGTTCTGAAATTTGGCATGCAAGTTCGGAATAGTACGATAACCCACCTCCCAAAAAACTGGAGCTTTTTATGTACTGAAAAAGCAGAAAAAACACTTTGAAAAAAACGGCCTTCAAATATGGGTAACAGTTTTTGGATAAGTTTTGGCCCAATTCTGATATTTTTTAATTGATTGCAGATTTTTGCTTCAAATTTAATTTTTTGGAAGCGCAAAGATGAAAAATAGGAGGTGACATGCTGGCCATGTGTAAAAAAGTTAAAAAAATATGTTTTACTGGTGTAAAAAAATTAAATGAAAATTTAAAAGAAAAGGTTTTTCATAAAAAAACTGTGGCCATTTCGATCTGGATTGTGCTAGTGTTGGAAAACTAACTTTTCCATAAACTAAAAATGCTGCGTTTCAAATCTCATATTAAAAAAGACAATTTCAGGCAAAAAAAGTTGTTCAAAAACAACCCCAAATTCTAAAAAAACACAAGATATTTTTTTTATGTGTTGTCGGGAAATCCTTGATTTCGACCGTTTCCTTATCCAAAGAATGATTTTTTGAAAAGCAAATCTTGTGATCTCTAAATGATCAGTATGAAAATTGGTTCAGAAATCAATATATCAATAATTTTTCTACTCAAATTTTTTTTGGCACGAAAGTGCAAAATGGGTAACGTTGAGAATTTTGAAGTCAAATGAGCAAGGGTTACAGAAATGTCTACAAAAAAAAAACAATATAATGATCCAAAAACGCCAATTCTAAAACGCTGATGTCTTTCAATTGTTATCTGAGAGGAATTTAAGTTATGGCATGCATCAAAACAACGCTTCTGAAGCATAAAAAACAGTTATCACCAAAATTTGAGGTCAGTTGGACGAAAATGAAAAAAAAATATTTGAAAAATTTGATAGCAGAAAGAAGTTTTTCCAATTGTCTAAATGAAATAAACAAAATAATATTTTAGTGTCTCGGTGTGCAGGTTGCAAAACCTATTGAAAAAAGCTTTTAAAGCACGTTTCTCTGATAATCAATTTTTTTTTAAAATGGGTACCTTGTTCGAGATGTTCATTTGGCCATTTCAAAAAAATTTTTCCCTAAAGAAGAATGAACTACAATCGTACTATTCTTTGGAACTAGTTTATTTTTGAAAAGACCTCTCCATATTGGCCAAAACTAAACTCGATAAAAAATTTAAAAAAACAGAAAAAACCTAATGCGTCAGAAAACAATTCTACGACAGCAAAAGTAAAAAACGAAAAAAGTAATAGTGTTTTCATTTTTCTGATCAACAAAATCTTTTAAGTTTTACTCAAACTCTTTCGGGGCATCGAGAAACCATTTTTCGAATAAAATTAAACCAAAATCGGCAAGAAAATTGCCAAAATCTGCACAGTTGTTAAAACAACATATACAAAATTGAACCTCACTTGAGGCTGTTTAAATTTGTTTTTGTTAAAACTCAACGCACTATTCTGTTTCTCAGGATTTTTAAAACACAATTATGGATCAATTCCTTCCTCTAATTATTTTTGAGACAATAAAAGTACTTTTTTCAATTTTGGTCAAAAAGTGGAATATGGGTAATGGTGAGGTTTTTGAACTCAAATGCGCCAGGGTTACAGAAATGTCTACAAAAAAAAACAATATAATGATCCAAAAACGCCAATTCTAAGACGCTGAGGTCTTTCAATTGTTATCTGAGAGGAAGTTAAGTTATGGAATGCATCAAAACAACGCTTCTGAAGCAAAAAAAAAACGGCTATTACCAAAATTTGAGGTAAGTTGGAGGAAAATGAGAAAAAACTATTTGAAAAATTTGATAGCAGAAAGAAGTTTTTCCAATTGTCTAAATGAAATAAACAAAATAATATTTTAGTGTCTCGGTGTGCAGGTTGCAAAACCTATTGAAAAAAGCTTTTAAAGCACGTTTCTCTGATAATCAATTTTTTTTTAAAATGGGTACCTTGTTCGAGATGTTCATTTGGCCATTTCAAAAAAATTTTTCCCTAAAGAAGAATGAACTACAATCGTACTATTCTTTGGAACTAGTTTATTTTTGAAAAGACCTCTCCATATTGGCCAAAACTAAACTCGATAAAAAATTTAAAAAAACAGAAAAAACCTAATGCGTCAGAAAACAATTCTACGACAGCAAAAGTAAAAAACGAAAAAAGTTATAATGTTTTCATTTTTCTGATCAACAAAATCTTTTAAGTTTTACTCAAACTCTTTCGGGGCATCGAGAAACCATTTTTCAAATAAAATAAACCAAAATCGGCAAGAAAAATGCCAAAATCTGCACAGTTGTTAAAACAACATATACAAAATTGAACCACACTTGAGGCTGTTTAACTTTGTTTTTGTTAAAACTGAACGCACTATTCTGTTTCTCAGGATTTTTAAAAAAACAATTATGGATCATTTCCTTCCTCTAATTATTTTTGAGACAATAAAAGTACTTTTTTCAATTTTGGTCAAAAAGTGGAATATGGGTAATGGTGAGGTTTTTGAACTCAAATGCGCCAGGGTTACAGAAGTGTCTACAAAAAAAACAATAAAATGATCCAAAAACGCCAATTTTAAGACGCTGAGGTCTTTCAATTGTTATCTGAGAGGACGTTAAGTTATGGAATGCATCAAAACAACGCTTCTGAAGCAAAAAAAACGGCTATTACCAAAATTTGAGGTCAGTTGGACGAAAAAGAGAAAAAATTATTTGAAAAAATTTGATAGCAGAAAGAAGTTGTTCCAATTGTCTAAATGAAATAAACAAAATAATATATTAGTGTCTCTGTGTGCAACTGGCAAAATCTATTGAAAAAACCTTTTAAAGCACGTTTCTCTGATAATCAATTTTTTTTAAAATGGGTAACTTGTTCGAGAGTTTCGTTTGGCCATTTCAAAAAAGTTTTTCCCTAAAGAAGAATGAACTACAATCGTACTATTCCTTGGAACTAGTGTATTTTTGAAGAATCCTCTCCATTTTGGCCAAAACTAAACTCGATAAAAAATTTAAAAAAAAACAGAAAAAACCTAATGCGTCAGAAAACAATTCTACGACAGCAAAAGTAAAAAACGAGAAAAGTTATGGTGTTTTCATTTTTCTGATCAACAAAATCTTTTAAGTTTTACTCAAACTCTTTCGGGGCATCGAGAAACCAATTTTCGAATAAAAACAAATCAAAATCGGCAAGAAAATTGCCAAAATCTGCACAGTTGTTAAAACAATATATACAAAATTGAACCATACTTGAAGCTGTTTAACTTTGTTTTTGTTAAAACTCAACGCCCTATTCTGTTTCTCAGGATTTTTAAAAAAACAATTATGAATCAAATACTTCCTCTAATTACTTTTGAGACAAAAAAGTACTTTTTTCAATTTTGGCCGGAAAGTGGAATATGGGTAATGGTGAGGTTTTTGTACTCAAATGCGCCAGGGTTACAGATATGTCTACGAAAAAGACAAGTTAATGACCCACAAAATGCCAAGTTTAAAACGCTGAGGTTCTCCAATTGTTATTTGAGAGGTAGTGAAGTTGTCGAACGGATCAAAACAACGTTTCTGAAGCGAAAAATTCATCTATTACCAAAATTTGAGGTCAATTGGACGAAAATGAGAAGAAACTATTTGTAAAATTTGACAGCAAAAGGCAGCTTTTCTTGTTGTCTCAATAAAATAAATCGATAACTTCACTATAAATATGGAGCATTGACGCTGACAAAAGATTAAAGCATGCAACATAAGCTTTGCCTAAATCAACATTAACGTTTACAGTTGAGCAAATTTTATCAGGACAAAAGCTAAAACAAGTCACAATTTATACTGGAGGAGTCTCTGGATTCTGGAAATAGGCCTAAAATGACGAACACAAATAGCAGATTTTATGGCGACCAGAAAAAATGGGGGACCATCCAAATTGGAGGCCAAGCCTCCAGTTCGGGCGGTCCCCAATTTTTTTAAAAATTTTTTTCTTTTTTTTCAAGTTTTTCAAGTAAAACCCAACTTTTTTTGCCAATAAGAAGCACACTGTTGCCTACACACAAATTTGAAATTATTATTAGTAACCCATGAATTGATTTTTACACTTTGCTGCAAAAATTAAATAGAAATGGGCAAAAGAGAACAAGAAAAATAAATTTTGGATACAAAAGATGGACCTTATCGCAAGAGACCTAGGCCAACAATTCTGAAATGGATCAAAAACACACACAGTGATAACTTCACTATAAATACGGAGCCATTGAAGCTTTCAAAAGATTAAAGAATGCAACATAAGCTTTGCCTTAACCAGCCTTAACGTTTACAGTTGAGCAAAGATTTATCAGGACAAAAGCTAAAACAAGTCACAATTTATACTGGAGGAGTCTCTGGATTCTGGAAATAGGCTTAAAATGACGAACACAAATAGCAGATTTTATGGCGGCCGAAGAAAATTGGGGACCATCCCAAATTGGAGGCCAAGCCTCCAATTCCGGCGGTCCCCCATTTTTTTTGAAATTTTTTTCTTCTTTTTTCGAGTTTTTCAAGTATACCCAACTTTTTTTGCCAATAACAAGCACACTGTTGCCTAAACACAAATTTCAAATTAATATTAGTAAGCCAAGAAATGATTTTTACACTTTGCTGCAAAACTTAAATAAAAATGGGCAAAAGAGAACAAGAAAAACAATTTTTGGATACAAAAGATGGACCTTATCGCAAGAGACCTAGGCCAACAATTCTAAAAAGGATCAAAAACACACACAGTTATAACTTCACTATAAATACGGAGCCATTGACGCTTACAAAAGATTCAAGCTTGCAACATACGGTTTGCCTTAACCAACCTTAACGTTTACAGTTCAGCAAAGTTTTATCAGGACAAAAGCTAAAACAAGTCACAATTTATGCTGGAGGAGTCTCTGGATTCTGAAATAGGCTCAAAATGACGAACACAAATAGGAGTTTTTGAAAGTGTACCAAGTTCCTACAGAGGCATTAGCCTGTTATGTTGCATGATTAAATTGTTCACGGGTATCATTTACCAGCCTTTGCAAACATAGGTCGAGAAAAATCAATTTTTACCACCAAGCCAATATGATTTCAGACACAAACTGTCAACAATCGACGCAGTTTCGCACTTGACAAGAGCAATCAAGCATAACATCAGCTGCAGTGGCAAATACTATGCCTGCTTCATTGACTACGAAAAAGCGAACAGGAACATGCTGCTTACAAAACTGACAAAAGTGGGGATACATGGGACCATTATACACAGAACACAATCAGTGCTAAAATGCAACTTCCAGCAGATCCTTAATGAAGATTTCTTGTCAAACGAGATTGAACAGAAAACAGGAGTAGCACAAGGAGACAAATTCTCACCAATCTTGTTTAGTTTATTCATAGCTGATTTGTATTTTGAGCTGAAATGCAAGGGTCTAGTTGTTATATTTTACGCTGATGACTTATTACATGGGAGCTATTGCAACAAAGTTTGAATAATCTGAACACGTATTGTAGCAGGATCTAGTTGAAAATTAACGTAAAAGGACAAAATGCATGAAATTCAGAAGAGGTGGCCGTTTAGCTGTTGATGAACAATTCTATATATCGAAAAGAGAAGTTGAATTTACTAACACCTTACTGACATACTGATAGAACTATGGTAAATCTGGCAACAATTTCTGCAGCATAGATTACAGTGTTACTGAGAGAACGGAAAAACGTGTGGTAGGAAACACAACAAACTGCAACAATCAAGATGATTTTTAACGTTTTTCTCCAATTTCCTTTTTTGAATTCCATAAAATTGATTCGTAGTCCGAAATGCCAGCAAGTTTTGCGATGAAAAAGCAACCCACAAGGTTAATTACGCTGTAAATGAGCCTGATTTTAAAATGTAAAACCTGCCTTTGTTGTAAAAATGTGACATCACATTTCAAACAGACAGATGGAATTTGACTGAAATTGTCTACGCTTCTTCTGTAAAAAGCACTCAATTATCTGTGAGTTCGGAATCAATTAAATTTTGTCTTCTGAAGTTAGCTTTTGTAAGTTTTCTCTAATTTTCAGCAAAAAATAAGAAGCTGAGCACTGTACTTACGCGAATGAAACGAAAAGACAACTCACCAAAAAAACTTCTTTTTCGAAGCAAAAAAACACAATTCAGGAGTAACGACACATTTTCAGCTTTTTCCTCAAAAATTTCTCTATCTAGACCTATTATCGGACATTTTTTTGTGGTTGGCCACAAAATTACAAAATACTACCAAAATTTTACTCTAGTCAAATAAGTCATATGACTGTGAGTGAAAATGGGTATCGGGCGAAAACTTAAAATGGTCGAAAAAATAAAAGTGTAATATGGGCACCCTTGGATCTTAATATGGGTACCTATTTCAAAGCTTGATTTGGTCATCTTAATATGGGTAAGGGTACATTCTGTGGCCAAAGTGTAATATGGGTGAAAAATGGTCCATATTACACTCCTGCTACAGCTACTACTACTACTACTACTACTACTACTACTACTACTACTACTACTACTACTACTACTACTACTACTACTACTACTACTACTACTACTACTACTACTACTACTACTACTGCTACTAATACTACTACTACTACTACTACTACTACTACTACTACTACTACTACTACTACCACTACTACTACTACTACTACTACTACTACTACTACTACTACTACTACTACTACTACTACTACTACTACTACTTACTACTACTACTACTACTACTACTACTACTACTACTACTACTACTACTACTACTACTACTACTACTACTACTACTATTACTACTACTACTACTACTACTACTACTACTACTACTACTACTACTACTACTACTATTACTACTACTACTACTACTACTACTACTACTACTACTACTACTACTATTACTACTACTACTACTACTACTACTACTACTACTACTACTACTACTACTTCTACTGCTACTACTACTACTACTACTACTACTACTACTACTACTACTACTACTACTACTACTACTACTACTACTACTACTACTACTACTACTACTACTACTACTACTACTACTACTACTACTACTACTACTACTACTGATACAACACTTGAATTCCATTAAGAAATAAAAGCACTATTACAAGACAATCAAACATGGATTTAAGACAAGAATATGAATGTAACAATCATTAAATTAAATCAGCATCTAGTTATAGGTTAAACAAGAAACTTTTCGTTGACGATATTGTTGAAGACTGATCTTGAATTGCTTTTAGCTCTTACTTGAACCACTGGAAAATCTATCTTGTTTCCTTTGCAATCGTTTTGTAGTTTATCCAGCCATGTCTTTCGCTGTCCTCCAACAGCTTTCATGGCATTTGGATAATGCTCAGTGGGGTTCCATTCAAGAGCTTTCTTTGGCAGTCTGTCGTTCTCCATTCTTTGGACGTGTCCAAACAATTTGAAGCGTCTAATCATGATAATTTTTGATATGGCGGGCAGCTGTGTTTTGTTGTGCACAGACTGGTTAGTTATTTTTGTCATGTAAGGCAAGCAAATATACAACGTAGGCAGTTGAGGTGAAGGCTGTCAAGTTTTTACTCCAACGCTTTGTTTATCGTCCATGTCTCTAAGCTGTACAACACCGCTGACAAGATGAACGCTCTGTGAAGCTTGCACTTCAATGTCGTCGCTAATTGCTTGTTCTTCCAGATGTTCGAAAAATCACTGAAGCGTTGCCTACCTTGCCAATTTACAGATAATTTCTTTTGCATCACCGTCCTGTAAACTGACGTGGGATCCTAGGTACTTGAAAGCCTGAACGCTCTCAATTTCAGTATCCGAAGCGTCCTTTACACTGCTAGAAAAACTTCTAGTAAATCTGGCTTTCAGTTTACCGCAATATCAAGCTTCATGTACTTTTCGACCGTTAACAGACTTGAATTTTTGTTGGCATCTATTGCATCTTAGGCTCTTTTCAAGGTTTTCGGACTTTGCACCAATGGGCTTCACTAACTCGTGCTTTGTGTTTTACTCAGCTATCTCGCAATATCTTGACTCGCGTACTTTTCGTGCAACCACAGTATCAAAACATCTCCTACACTTCGAGCATACTTTCGATTCGTTGGTAGGTTCCGGCGGTCCATTGCGACTAGTCTCGCATGTCAAATATTTCAAACGGATCTTGCCTCCTCTCAGAGTTTCAAGTCAGCCTGCTTTTTTCTTCGTTCCCTCGAGCACCTCCGTGCCAGTAGATAAGCTCCAGACTTTGTCTATCTCCCTGAGGAATCCAGTTTGTCCTTTGTAACTTTCTGTTAAAATCTCGACTTCATTTTCCTGTACTGATGTTCAGGCCATTGGGCGTTGAAACGATACTTCCATGCTTTTGGTCTTGCTTACGTTAATCAGGAGACCAACCTTCTGAGCAGTTTCTTCAATCCTATGTAGGTTTTCCTCAACATCCAGATTACAATTTCCCACAAGGGCAACATCATCAGCAAAGTCAAGGTCTGCAACATATTGGCCAATGTCTATACCACCACGCACCGAGTTTGCCAATACGTAATTGATGACAAGTCCGAACAGGAATGGAGACCATATCCGCAAGTTCTTGAATCAGATTACCCTTTTCATTGAGCCATTCTCGTTTATCCGCCCGCACAGCTTTTCGCACAAGTTTGCAACAGTCTTCAAATTCTGACAAAGCCTCCGCTTTGTTAGATTTAGTGTCAGTATTCAAATTGGACTCAGACAAAGCCTCCGCTTTGCTTGAGTTTTTCTTTAACTGTAACTTGCCTCTCATTACATTTAGATCGATTGTCTATTTAGATATCGAAGGCTTGTGTTCTTTTCTATCCTGCACAAGAACTTTTGAGGCAGCTTCGTTAAGGGCATTGCGAAAGATGAGGCACGATTGTTCAACGTCGTCAATGTCGTCATTCTCGTGCAATTTTCTTTTCACTAATTTGTTGAACTCGGTTCGAACCATTTCGTCATGCAATTTCCTCGGGTCAATTTTCGCAGGTTTACGAAGTTGAGAGTTCTGCAGTTTAAGATCTAATTGTGCTGTTAATAATTCATGGTCAGTCAAAGTAAGTTTTCCCCTTCTGGTTCTGACATCTTGCAAACAACTGCGATACCGACTTGATAGCAATACATGATCCAACATTTTCTTCCGACAATTTTTGGCGGGCGGGTTGAAAGTGTATCTATGCACCAAACGGTGACTAAACAATGTTCCTCCAATCAGTAGTTTGTTTGCCTCACAGAGACTCAGAAGTTTTTCTGTGTTATCGTTCTCTTCACCGAATCCAAAAGGGCCAATGCATAGATGTTCGTTCTCCTTATTTATTCCTGGCTCTGCATTGAAGCCTCCGATAAGACATTTGCGCTCCCTTTCTCTGAAGCCATTTGTCAAACTTGTTATTGTGTTCCAAAAATCTTCCTTTGTTTGAATATCCGCTTCATTTGTCGGCGCATAACACACAATGACAATCAAATTTGTTCTTTGTTGCACAGCAAATTTGATGTAGCACAAGCGTTCATTCACAGTCACGTTTTCGATTATGCAACCAAGCAGTGTCTTCTTAACCACAATACCTACACCTGCTTGTTTTGAACGATTGGAAGAACGCAGTGAGTTGGTCAAGAAGAGTTTTTGCGTTCCAAGATCAATCTCCTGTTCGTCAAGTCTGGTTTCTTGAATTCCTAAAATGTCTAAATCGTACTTCGCTAAGTCCAATTTAAGCGTCTGCAGACAACCAGCATGAGCAAGCGTCCGGACATTCAGGGATCCAATCTTCAATTTTTTCCGCGGGAGATTCTTAGTACCCCTTACACGGGACTCGGGGCCTTTCTCATCAGTTGAAATCTTGTTATAGGTTTGTTGGCGATAATACAACTAGTCGCGCCACCAACTAGAGGACCATTGCCTCGTTAGCTCAGCTTACGGGACTGAGCCCCGCAACGCTTACCCCAGGGGACACCACGGGGAGGTGAGGATGGATTTTGCCCCCCACTACTACTACTACTACTACTACTACTACTACTACTACTACTACTACTACTACTACTACTACTACTACTACTACTACTACTACTACTACTACTACTACTGCTACTACTACTACTACTACTACTACTACTACTACTACTACTACTACTACTACTACTACTACTACTACTACTACTACTACTACTACTACTACTACTACTACTACTACTACTACTACTACTACTACTACTACTACTACTACTACTACTACTACTACTACTACTACTACTACTACTACTACTACTACTACTACTACTACTACTACTACTACTACTACTACTACTACTACTACTACTACTACTACTACTACTACTACTACTACTACTACTACTACTGTTTGAACACTTAAATTCCATAAAGAACTAAAGGAACAATGACAATAAGTACAAACAAGTTAATAAAATATATATAAGTTGAGCTTATTTGCGTTTATTTAATCCAGGAAATGCTGTTCGACAAAACTGTTGAAGCGGGATTTAGACTCTCTTTTCGCTTTCTGTCGTAAGGTGATGTAGCTCACGTTGTTCCTTGAACAATCTTCTTCAAGTTGGTCCAGCCACGTCTTGCGTTGACACCCTGGAGCTCGTTTAGCATAACGATATTTTTCTGTCGGCTCCCAGGTGAAGGCTCGAAGCGCTAGACGATCGTCATTCATCCTCAGGACATGGCCAAACCATTTCAACCGTTTAATTATGATCATTGCAGAAAGTGTCGACATACGTGATTTAGCCATTACTTCTTCATTGGTCACCCTCTCCATATATGATAAACATAGTATCCTCCGCAGACAACTTGTGTGAAAGCTCTCAAGTTTCCATTGCGTTGATTTATTCATGGTCCACGTTTCAGAGCTATATAAGACCACTGATAACACAAGAGCTCTGTATAACTTGCATTTGAGGGGAATACTAAGTTGTTTGCTTTTCCAAAGCTTCTGAAAGCTCGCAAATCGCTGTCTCCCTTCCACCAGCTTGACACT
This sequence comes from Convolutriloba macropyga, assembly GCF_964194025.1. Classification (NCBI taxonomy): domain Eukaryota; kingdom Metazoa; phylum Xenacoelomorpha; order Acoela; family Convolutidae; genus Convolutriloba; species Convolutriloba macropyga. Next base: position 43,314 of record NW_027450422.1, on the reverse strand, counting down.
GATTTCCTTTAGATCACCATGTTGCAAGCTCACGAAAGAACCGAGGTACTTGAAAGCTTCTACATTTTCGAACTCCACTTCATCTCGATCGTGGACATTGCAGGAGAAAATGCGAGAGCTTCCAGCCTTTTCTCTGCCGCAGTATCGTGACTCGTGAATTCGTCGGCCTTTCACAGTCGCGAATTTCTTAGTGCACTTCTGGCAAGTGAGACTTTTCTCTAGCCCAACAAATTTTGACGCACTGTCTTTGGCACTCTTCGAATTCTTAGACTTGCAGAATCTGGCTTCATGCACTTTGCAGCCTCTTGCAGTGTCGAAGAAGCGACGTTTACAACCTGAACATACACAACTCTCGTCACCAGAGACCGCAGATGATATGTTACTCGCCGTAGACACTAGATCAGCAACCACTGACCTCTCGTCACTGCTAACTGTCACAAGCTCAGCCTCCGCTGAACATTTCAATCTCAGTTTCTCGCCAGCTAGTGTCTCGAACCAGCCCGCATTCTTCTTCTTGCCCACCAGCACCTCCCTGCCAATGAGTAGTCGGGATTGGTTTTCGCCCTCAATGAGAGTCCCAAAACGGCCTTTGTGGTTTCCTGTAAGAACTTCCACGTTTTTTTGAGCAATGGGTACACTGGCTCCGGTTTTTTTTGCATTTAATACCCATTGTTCTTCTCTTAGCACTTGATCAAGTGCATCTTTGCATCTAATCAGGATGATTGATGCCAAATCTTTTCCAGGTAGTTCACACACTCAGATCTTTTTCCTTTGTTTTTGTATAGCGGGACAACTTCTGCTAACTTCCAGTCTTGTGGAAGATTTTCTTCAGTTCAGCACTTGTTGACAATGTCCCACAGCCACTCAGCGATTCCATTATGCGACTTTAGCATTTCGGCAGAAATATCGTCTGGTCCACTTGCTTTACCGTTTTTCGGTTTACGGACGGCATATAGAACTTCATCAAACCGAATTGGACTAAGGTCTATTTCAAGACTCTCGGATGCTTCCACTATGCTCAATACAGAATTGCCGCTTGTCGTGGTTGGACTTAACAGATGCTTAAAGTGCTCGGTCCAACGTCCCAACCTTTCTTCTTTTGTTTTCAGAAGCTCGCCTGTGGTTGAAACTAAATTACTTATATGAGGACTCCACTTCCGGCAGAACTGTTTTGACTCCCCAAACACTTCTTTCAGGTCACCTTTGTCTGAATGATCTTGTATTGTTTCACCTTTGTCTCTCAGCCACTGTCTTTTGTCAGATCTTAACGCTTTTCGTACTTCTTTGCAGCAATTACTACAACTACTACTACTACTACTACTACTACTACTACTACTACTACTACTACTACTACTACTACTACTACTACTACTACTACTACTACTACTACTACTACTACTACTACTACTACTACTACTACTACTACTACTACTACTACTACTACTACTACTACTACTACTACTACTACTACTACTACTACTACTACTACTACTACTACTACTACTACTACTACTACTACTACTACTACTACTACTACTACTACTACTACTACTACTACTACTACTACTACTACTACTACTACTACTACTACTACTACTACTACTACTACTACTACTACTACTACTACTACTACTACTACTACTACTACTACTACTACTACTACTACTACTACTACTACTACTACTACTACTACTGCTACTACTACTACTAAAACTACTACTCATTTCCTTTCATTTCTTCTATTGTCTCTTTTTTATCCCATCTGTTCCTGCTCTTCTCCTTCTTCTTCTTCTTCTTCTTCTTCTTCTTCTTCTTCTTCTTCTGCTTTTTACATTTCTTCTTCTCTTCTTGCACTCCTTCCTCTGCTTCTGCTCTTTATTCTTCTTTTTTATCTTCTTTTTCTTCGAGTTCATCTTCTACATCAATTTCTTCTTCCTCTCTCGCTTGCCTTCATCTTCTCCTCCTTGTTTTGTTTTCAGCCTGTTTTTTTTCTTGTTCTGCTGATTATTATTCTTTTTCTTCCTCTTTTTCCTGTTCTTCTTTTTCTTCTATTACTGCTACTTCTTTTCTTCTTCTTCTTTTTCTTCTTCCTCTTCTTCTTCTTCCTCTTCTTCATCTACTTCTTCATCTTCTTCTTCTTCATCTTTTCATCTTTTTCTTCTGCTTTGTATTTTTTCTCTTTTTTGTCTGCTTTTTTTTGCTCCTTTTTCTTCTTTTTTTCTTCTTCTCTTTTTTCCTGTTCCTCTTATTCATCTTTTTCTTCTGCTTTGTGTTTTTCTTCTTTTTCGTCTGCTTTTTTATTGTTCCTCTTCCTCTTCTTCTTCTTCTTCTTCTTCTTCTTCTTCTTCCTCGTCTTCTTATTGTTTCCACGCTTTCCTCCGCTTCTGTTAAATCTCCCACTTCTTCTTGTGCTTCTTTTCTTTTTTCCTCATTTTCTCCTTCTTCTTTTCATTCTTCTTTATTTCGCTTTTTTTCTCCTCATGTTCTTCTCTTTCTTCTTCAACTACCTCTTCCTTTTTTCCGTTTATTCCTTCTATTCTTGTTCTTCTTCTGCTCCTTATTATTATTCGTCTTCATTTTTTCTTCCTCCTCTCCTTTTTCTTCTCCTTTTTTTTCTTTCCTCTTTTTCTTCTGCTTCTTCTTCTTCTCCTTTTTTTCTTCTTCTTCTTCTCCGTCTCTTTTTCTTCTGCTCCGTCTACAACTTCTACTGTTACACCTTTTTCATCGTCTTAATTTTATTTTTTTAATTAATATTCTTCTTGTTCCGAGAGAGAGAGAGAGAGAGAGACCTTGATTTGGATATTGCGATGAAAATGAGACCCTATGGTGGACTGATTGGTATTGATAATTCTTCTCTGGATAAGATCTTCAAGTTTTACAAAATTTTGAGGCTCCATGCTATACTTCACAACGCTTCAGGTTTTGTCTTTGAATAAAGTGAAAAGGGCCGGGCTATTCGTGCGTCCTACCCTGTCCAGCGACAAACGAGTACCTTGGTCACATGACAGGACTTGCCTTCTGTCTATATGTAAAAACTTTAAAAAACAATTATTCAGTTTGCTGGAATGTTTGAAATCACGACCAGTTGTTCTTGATTTTGAAGGCTTTCGACATAAAAAGTCTGGTTTTATTATTAAAGAACTAGCTGTAGCTGTTTCGACAGAGTTTTTTTGCGATACTGTGTCATTTTTACCCCAAACGTCATTCAACATACTGTCTTCGATTGAGAGACGATCATACAGTTGGGTGTCAAAATACCTCCATGGTTTGAAATGGGAGATTGGAGATTATCCATATTGTTATTTGCAACAAATTTTTGATAGCATAGCACTTCGATTTCCCTTGGCAACTTTTTATGCCAAGGGAACAGAAAAAACAGAAACTCTTCAGAAACTTCTCAAGAAGAACGTTATCAATTTAGAAATTTTATTATGTCCAAAAATTGAAAATTTGAAGTTTTTTCACAAGACACCAATTTGTACTTTACATGGTTTAAGCTGTCCTAAGCGACAAAGAAATAAACACTGTGCAAGAAAAAAAGCTGAACTTTTTTACCTGTGGCTAACGAATGAATCGACGGTCCGAAAAAGCAGCATCGCCTCTACTTCAAGTGAACTTGTCCCCAAATTTAGTGGTTTAGAGTTGTATAGCGGATGAAAATCAATGAACAGTTACATTTGTCAAAGAGGAAAAAGTTGACAGTCGTAGTCAAACTGCACTGAGGAAACAACAAATTGTCTGTACTGGAGCTGAAATAGAAGCCTTCAAGAAATACCTTTCGCTTTTGGAGTACTTTCAATTGTACCATGTCTTTGGAAGAGAAACTAACCCCTTTTCCTATGCCCAAGCGAATTGTACCAGTTCTGATGTCACTGAACGATAAGAGCCTTCCAGCTGAAATAAGACAAAGAATTGAAAAGAACAACGTACAGTCCATTGTTTTCAGAGACAAAACTGACAGAGTAAATGCGAACAACACCATTACTTTTATTAATGATAATCAAAACTCACAATTTGTAATTTATGAAATTTATATAAAAAAAACCAAATTTACTTTTTTTCTAGAAAACTTATTTTGAAATGAGTAAAACAGAGGATCAGTTGGATACGGGCGGGGCAATAATTGACTTAGTGTTTGGTCATAATCACCATGAAAGACGATAATGGAGGTTTTGTAATTCAAGGATACCACGATAAGAAGTTGTTTATTTTAAACAAAATTTTTTATAATTTTTCTCATAATAGTTTCTCTGGTAAAACTTGTGTTTTTCCGGCTGGAATGTGAAGAGTCTAAATTTTGGTTTTTTCTTCTTTCTCGTACAGTTTGATACGCTCTTCCCAACACAAGATTATGAATAAAATCATTTCAACAACTGACCGGTTGTTTATGGCCGTTTGCGGTCCATCATGTTGTGGAAAAACAGAGCTGATTTTCAGAATGTTACTCGAAAACACTTTTTCTCCAAAGTACTTCTCGCTTTTTTTATCTACCCACATGAAAAACACAAATTTTAGTCACTGGAGGAAAAATTAAACAAACAGTTTACCAAATTTTCAGGCTTCGATTTGATATGGAAGCTCGAAAACTGTCTGTTGGTGTTTGAAGAATTATGCGAAGAAAATTTCAATAAAAAAGAGTTTTCGAAATTGGCTGCAGCAGGACGTCACAAAAACATTAGTGTAATTTCCGTAAAACACAATTTATTTCAACAAAGTAAATGGCCACGAATTAATGATCTTAATACAACACACATCATTTTATTTAAATCACCCCGTGACATTCAACAGATTGGTTTAATTGGTCGACAGCTTAATAACACGCAGTTTTTGAACGATAGCTACGAGCTAGCAACCAAACAACCCTTTGGTCATTTACTGATCGATCTGGATCCAAAAACATCGGACGTTATACGTTACTGCTCCATATTGTTCCACCAGGACCATCCGTTTTTTTACTTTTCCCCAGCTAAAGCTGTTATAACCAATTTGAGTAATGAGAAAGAAAGAGCTTTGTGTGCTGCGGCGAATGTTAGAGACATCGAATATAGTTCAAAAGAACTAATCAAGTCGGCACCAAATACTTTTATTAACTTTCTTTGCGAGTGTTTGCTTAATGTTGTCAATGGTAACGTTCCCGTCAAGAAAACTTTAATACAAGGCCATGAAATTCATTTGAAAAACTTTTATCTAAACAAACCAGTTAAAGAATAAAAGGCAAATTTTTGCTAAAAACACGGTTCTTTTGAAAGGTATTGCTCTCTCGTGTTACCATCATCTAAGGAGGTGATAATGTATACTGAAGAATTTATTTTAATTCCCAAAAGAATGTTCATGTCAACTCAACCGGAATAAAGTGAAATTTTTGATAATCCCTTTTACAAACAGAAAGCCACGCAATTGCCTCTCTTTCAAAGAAACATGTTACAAAATCCGGAAAAAAGTGAAAAAAAAAGATGGAGCAGTGCAGACAGAACCCAGCATAAATTTTGAAACAGATCATGAGGAAAAAGAGGAGCCCATGAGTGATGACAGTGAAATTGAACCTATTGTCAAAAAAAGTACAACTACAAGGTTTCAGTCAATAATGAGAGATTTGGGAGTGATGGAGAAAAACAAAATCGGAAGAGTAGAAATCATTCTCAACACGATATTAGAATCCCCGACGGTATCCATTGAAGATCCAGCTGGTATCATTCATATTGATAAACAAACACTTGGCTTAAAAGCGTCAACTTTTTTGTATGACACAAACACACAGCAGTCAATAAAGAAAATTGATATTAAAAAATGTTTTAGAGCGTTATTAGCTCTCGAACTTAAACCTCATTTAGTGTCGAATACCTATGCCAAACAGATCTTGGAAGCATCTGAAAGCAAAAAAGACATTTTTGCAAGCCCACGAGGACAATCAGGAAGCGGTTATCAAGTTACCAACCAAACAAAAACGGGTACAAGAAAAAAGACGGCAGAAGACGAGACCAAACAGCCAAAATGGTCTTAATTTTTTGAGAAAAAAACGTTGGACCGATTGTATTTGAAGGGACCTGCATCGTTTGGAAACCCAACGCGATTAAAAACCCAAAGCAAATTATCGTTTGGTAAAGTTAAGACATACTTGGAAACCAAGCCATCTTTTACAAAATGTCGCCCAATTCGTTTACGATTTCCTAGACTTAAAATAATAGTAAAAGACATAAAAGAAATTTGGTCCGTTGACATGGCTTATGTGGGTAAACTAACAAAATACAACAGAAATGTTAAATATTTATAGGTGCGGTCAACTATCTTTCCAGATCCCTTCGTGTGGAGCCCTTGAAAACAAAGTATGCAACGGAAACTGCCTCGGCCTTTTAAAAAATGATAAAAAACAAACAACCACAAAAAGTGTGGGTTGATGATGGTACAGAGTTTCTTGGAGCCTTCAAAACCTTATGCCACAAACGAAAAATTCATTTATACAGCACTTTCAGTAAAAAAAAGTCGGCAATCGCAGAGAGGAACATTCGATCACTGAAAAATATTATCTACAAGTACCTTGAAGAAAAGTGGACGTACTCCTACACTGAAAAACTGGATCAATTTGTGAAAACAATTAACTCACGGGTCAACCGCGTAACCAAACTTGCTCCAAATAGAATCACTAAAAAGGATGTTCCACGACTTGTCTCTTTGAGCGCTCAAACAATCAAGTTTCAGAGACCTAAATATTACGTTGGAGATTTTGTTAGAATTGTCAAAAAGGACGAAGCCTTCAGGAAAGGGTATAAGCAATCTTTCACCGACGAAACATTTGAAGTAGAAAGCTTAGCAACCTCCAATCCACCAGCGTAGTCACTTATTGATGCAAACGGTGACAAAATTGAAGGCAAATTTTATCAACCAGAGTTACAGCTTGTTCGTATAGAGAAAAATGAGTGAAAACCGTTTCACTGATGACTTCACTGTGCATGTTATTTCATCTGCTTCAATTGAAATTTTTGACTCTAACATTCTCAGTTTATTTCAAAATTTTTTCAACGATGAAATTCAACTCGCTGGTGACTGGAGAGTAGCTCTCAGTGAGATCATTTTCCCTGCAAAAATTGAGCATATTGTAAAAGGAGACATGGTAGTATATAGCTTAAAAGGGTACGAAGACAGCCAGAAAAGGGCTACTGAAGCAAATGTGATCTCTCGTCCTTATAACGGGGAGAAATTGTCTATCATGACGGGAACATATAACTCATTTGTTGACATACCAATACTATCAAACGAACTGTCGGACTACCAAATTTATCATTCAGAGAGATCAAGAAACCTGAAAAGTTTGAAATTTTGATGGGGAAAATGAGGGAATTACTTTTTCCAAATAAGGAAATTCCGAGCATTATTGGTTTTTCGGGCATTCCAGATGGCAGTGGAGTACACATAGGGTACAAAATGAAAAGCGCAACATCAAACAGACTAATGAAGAGTGATGAAACGGCAGCATACTATGGAGAATTTCCCGTTGATCTTTGCTCAAGAAAGCACTTAATTTTTATTTATACGAAAATTATTGAGTACCAGTACGTTGGTAATACAAAAGCCCCCTTGCTTCGAGTCATTGATTCAAAACAACGTCTGAAAAACGGTAGTGTATGCGAGCTTGAACCAACTCAACAAATTGTTTTTTCCAAATTAGATTACAAAAAACTATTATCAAACACTATACAATCAATATCGATTGAGCTCCGCACAGAAACGGGAGAAATGGTTCCTTTTTCGGGAACCGGTAAAGTCATTTTAACCCTTCAGTTCAAAAAATTTTCCAATTAGCATGGACTCTTATTACGATAACCAAGCAACATCCTTACCACATTTCTCTGGCCACTACAAGCAAAGAGGCAGCGGTTTTGGTGCACTAGCTGCGGGAATTGGGCGGGTCGCTTTACCCCTAGCTCGACGTTTCTTTCATCCTACTGCAAAATGTATTAGAAAAGAACTTTTAAGTCAAAGTGTTCCAGAGTTGTTAGACGTAGTCAGGAGTAAAAAATCACCCAAACAAGCACTCAAAATTACAATAATCAACACTGTTAAAAACAAACAGGGGGATCAAGACTTTGGCAACAAAGAAAAACAATTAGGAGTCGCTCAAAAAAACAACCAAAAAAACATTAACCAAACAAAATTTCGTCATTTCAAAACAAAGAGTTCCAAAAAGAAGTCGGTCTGATTTCTTCTCTCAGGTTAAATTTGATTGCTAATCTGTTACCAAACGAAGCAACCCGTAGCTCTTCGGATCTGTTTGAGAAGCCGGCGCTCTTGTTGACTTTCGATTGAAGTTTTTGTCAAAAATTGGGACCTGTTAATAGTCCTGATGGACCCATCTTAGAGTTCGAGGTAACTGGTGACTGTAACAACTTTATTGATTTACAAAAAAAATTTTGGAAATCAAGTGCAAAGTTGTTCAGTCTTCGGGAGCTGATCTCAAATATGACGGGGCAGCTACTGCTGATACTGCTAGAACCGATGCTCCTTACTTTTGCATTAATGTGTTGCATTCACTTTTCTCTGACTGCACAGTGTCAGCCAACGGATTGAAAATCTCTAACGCAAATGTAAATTACACAAAAAAGAGTTTTTATAGAAACTGAGTTCTCACATAACAAAGATGCAAAGAACACTTGGTTGGCATGTCAAGGCTATTCTTACGAAGAAGATCCATTTGCAATAAAAGCAGCGGAAATTGCTCGAAGAAAAAACTCTGTCAGAGAGGCAGCAGAATGTACTTTTTATGGTAAAGGAGCGGTAGACTTTTTCACATGTGATAAAAATTTACTAATAGACAAATTGTAAAATGTAGTGATTTTCAATTGATTCGCTTTGCTCTTCACATGATGCTCTAACAAAACTAACATCGCGAAATAATTTTTTTTAAAAAATGAATTTTTTCTTCATATACAAAACGAACAAAGAGTAAATCAGAATCTATATTTAGTTTTTCAAGAACACTCATAATATTGTCCATAATCTGACAAAAAGCACCAGCATGAGGACCACTCAAAATTGATTCCACTCTTTTCAAAGTTTCAAAACAAAATTGATCAGTTGAGTTTTCGAAGAAATTGTAGAACACACAAAATTGTGAATTGTTTTCTGCGGTCCAATTGATGTAGATCTTGCCAATGTTTTTGCGATTCCGCTAGTGACCGCTGAAGATTTTGGTAGTTTGGTTGCCGCTGTTGCCAAGGGTGGAAGGCCATTGCGTACAATTGCTGTATCCATTTTCTCTCCAGATTTGTTATTAAAGTCAACGGCAAGCTGTAATTTTGAAATTGTATCTGCTTTAAATTCCAGACCGGTTGAAGTTGAAAATAAGTGTCTGACGGTAGTGAAGAGACAGGAAACTGCAAAAATTTTGATTGGCTTCACGGTCTCAACATCGATTCCACTCTCAATCAAAACTTGAAAATGGTTAGTGGGTAACTGAAAAAACTCAGACTGAGACTCAAAATGAGGACACAAATCATAGTTTTTTGCAACTGTTAAGTTTGGCTTTTTGTCAGCAATTAAAAACTTGAACTGCTTTTGAAATTGTTTGAAATAGTTGGGAGAACACTCAAACATTGCTTCCACCATCTTTACTACACTGATCAAAATTTTGCTTCTTTGTTGGGGGTGGTTTTGATGGGGATTCTTGAGTTGCAGATTCACGTATCTTCTCTGCTTTTTGGACTAAATTTCCAAACTCTTCTAGAGTCAGAGAAATTCTCTGTTCAAACTCGTAATCCTCGGCCGCTTTCTTGAACAATTTTAGAAACACATATGTTCCGGTTCTCTCGTACGTATTTAAAGTTGCCCTGACCAAAGGCTTTTCAATTTGGGAAATGTCGAAATAGCAATCTCCAAACTGTATGTCTTTTGAGGAAGTAAAAAGCATGGTAGGCACTTTTTTCATCACTTTCAGTCAACATAATGTAAATAACTACGAAGTTAGGAGGCGCGGCAAGTTGGTATCAAACCAGTGTCGTCATATTTTTAATTAAATCCAAGTGATTGGTAAAAAAAATCTCAAGTACGCTCCACGGCGTACTTGAGATGTTCATTTTAGACCTTTATACGTATGTGACCTTAGATAATAGTTAACTAAAACCATACCTCTATAAACCATTAGTTACGTGAACATACTTGCGAACAAAGATAACAAGTTTACGTGTTTTGTATATAAAGCAATAAATTTATCAGCACAACCCACACTTCTGAGTGGGAGAGAGTTAAACATTAATAGTGTAAGAGCCCATGTATTTTACATACAAGTTGATTTAGAACAGATGTGACCCTAGATAATATAGTGCAGAGACCACACACACAATTTACATAAAACCAATACAAAACAGATGTGACCCCGAATTCCTCTGTGAAGGAACCACAGTGCGCCTAGTAAAAACCACATGCTATATAAAATATATTATGCCACTAGGTGTGACTAAAGTCTGTGCTCTAACCATTCGTTTGGTCTTAGATAAGGCGAACCTTGCGAAACACATGTTGGGAAAGAATTTTGTACTTGTGTTCATTTTTAGATAATAGTTAATTAAAACCATACCTCTATGAACCATTAGTTACGTGTACCTACGTGCGAACAAAGATAACAAGTACATGTGTTTTGTAAATAAAGCAATAAATTTATCAACACAACCACACTTCTGTGTGGGAGAGAGTTAACCATTAATAGTGTAGGGACCCATGTATTTTACATACAAGTCGACTTAGAACAGATGTGACCCTAGATAATATAGTGCAGAGGCCACACACAATTTACATAAAACCAATACAAAACAGATGTGACCCCAAATTCCTCTGTGAAGGAACTACAGTGCGCCTAGTAAAAACCACATGCTATATAAAATATATTATGCAACTAGGTGTGACTAAAGTCTGTGCTCTAACCATTCGTTTGGTCTTAGATAAGGCGAACCTTGCGAAACACATGTTGGGAAAGAATTTTGTACTTGTGTTCATTTTTAGATAATAGTTAATTAAAACCATACCTCTATGAACCATTAGTTACGTGTACCTACTTGCGAACAAAGATAACAAGTACATGTGTTTTGTAAATAAAAGCAATAAATTTATCAACACAACCACACTTCTGTGTGGGAGAGAGTTAACCATTAATAGTGTAGGGACCCATGTATTTTACATACAAGTCGACTTAGAACAGATGTGACCCTAGATAATATAGTGCAGAGGCCACACACAATTTACATAAAACCAATACAAAACAGATGCGACCCCAAATTCCTCTGTGAAGGAACTACAGTGCGCCTAGTCAAAACCGCATGCTATAAACAATTTATTATGCAACTAGGTGTGAATATGCTCCAATCATTAGTTTGGTCTTAGATAAGGTGAACCCTGCGAAACACTTATTGGGAAAGAGTTTTGTACTTGTGTTCATTTCTTTCTTTTGCTCTTACTTAACAGTTAACTATTGAAACGAACTTGAACTTCAAAACAATATCCTTGAAAATTTTTTCGGAATCTTCTATCTCCTTTAGGAGAACTCTTGTTTACCAAACAGTGTTTGATATTTTGTCGTTCTGATACAACAGAAAAGAAAAAACGATTTGTGGTACACTTAGCAGCATTGTTTGATACCGAAGCTGTTTATTAACGCTATTGCTGCCCTACTGGAAAAACGGAGCCGGCTGAATACAGTATCATTACTTCTGGAGGATACTTACCACCAAAAACTATAACACAAATGCTTTCGACTGAAGAAACTTTGCCAGAAGAAGTGAGACGTATCTAGTACAGATACGACTGCGATTGTGTGCCCTTATTCGAGAATCAACTCGGCACATATCAAGCCTACAAAAATTTGGGTGATATGTGGGGTGTCAAATCATCACCATCCTCATTGGACAGTCAGCCACCGAGTGTTTCAGTCAGTGTTCCAACAACTCCTGCTGTGGATCCAAGCCCAATTTTAACTCCAACTCCAAGCCCCTCACTCTTTGAGGATTTCCAGAGGAGGAACAAGATCTCTGACAATTTTGCAAATAAAAGTCAGTTTGATGTCAATATTTTATGTGGTTCAAACTTTCAGACAACACAACCCCAAACAAATTTAGCAGATTTCAAGACACCCAATTGCTCGGAAACTCCAGTAGTATGCGCAGCACCAAAAAAACGAAGACAGGAAGACCTTCTAATGGACTTTTTTGACCTCTAATAACTTATTTAATATTGAATTTTTTTTCTTTTGCACTTTGGCGTGTCGTGTTACTATCTTTTGTGAATAGCTCGCTAACCGACACTCTTCTTTTAAGCTTTTTACATAGCTAGCAGACTTCAGAATCAGAATTTTATAAAAATGGACATGTTCAAACATGTTCACAAAAACAGTACTGTTTAGTGAGACAAAGTTGAGAGAAAATTTCCAAAATGGACATGTTCAAACATGTTAAGAAGGTAATATATAACAGGAACCAACCAAGCTTCTGATTGGTTGAGAGAAAAATTTTTGAGAAAGCTATTAAAATGTAAAATTAGGTTTGAACAAAAACTTCAAAAAAATGCATAAAGTCCTTATCAAATAAAAACCTCATTTAGCAAATCGTTCTTGGTATGCTGGTATAACACCCGCGCTCCTGTTGGGCATACCTTCAGGTGTTAGTTAAAATAGCAAAACATCATTTTTTCAGCGAAAAGGAGGAAAAAAGAAAGGAGAAAATGAGATTTTTTGGTTTTTTGCTGAATAATTTTTTTTTGACGAAACGATAACTCAAAACCTGAACGTCATTACCAAGCAATTTTTGTGGGCAATGGATAGGATTTGAATATAAAAATAACCACATTTTTCTAAAAAAAAATGAAAAAAAAAACGAAAAAGTTTTTTTTTGTGTTTCATGGTGACCTTTGACCCCAAAAAAGTCGGCTCCAACAGATAGTTGGGATGAAACTGACTATTGGGCTTATACTATCAGACACTGCACTACAAAAAAGCTCGTAACGCTCGTCAATTTAAACTCAATCCTTCATGAGATAATTAACCATTAATTAAAAACTAATTAGCACCTAATTAGTCTAATTAGAAATAAAGAAAGAAAAATCCCATTTTTTTAAACGGATTTGTAATCACTGATACATGCTTGTCACTTTTGCTCATGAGGGTCAGGGCCGAAAAACGGCTCCTTCATCGATTTTCAAAACATCTGGACATTAACGTCTCATTAACATCCGTCATTAATTAGCAATTGAAGTACCCGAAATAATAATGATACACCAAGTTTTTTAAAAAAAAACACCAAGTTTTTTTTGGGGGCTGGAGACAAAACGATCTCATAACAGGTGTCATCGAAAAAGGTTTGGAACAGGGGGCTTGTCATTAGCTTTCATGTGATGATATTGATTGATCATGATTGACAGAAAACCTACCTTTTTTCCTGATAAAGATGAGGGATTTTTTCTTTTCCGGTCCTACGTTTTAGTGTCAGGGGAGCATTTTTGTTATGACGCCCAATATCTTTATACGCACCCATCGGTATCTACAGTGAAAAAACTACAAAATTCGCTTTTTTGCAACATTGAGCGAAAAAAATTTAACATTTCATTTGCTTTTAGTGGACTTTTTAGCCGCTAAAACACCGTGACAGTAATAAAACTGTGCATCATAACCGTCGCAAGCATCTCTTAAACCTAAAATTAACACAGTGTTGAAAAAAGCGATGTTTTTGGAAAGTTTTTCAAAAATTCCGTGGAAATCAAATCGAAACTTTTTTTTAGGTAGGCTACTGAAGTGTAATATTACATGTAAAAGGTTGAAACACAAATGTTCCCTCTTCCTTTATGACATTAGAGCATATTAGCTATCAAAATGGAGGAAAAAAATTCAAATATTTGAATGAAATGTCATTCAAAAAATTCATAAAAGTTTCCTTTAATTAAACCTAAAACTTATTAAACCAAAATGTTGCTATTGATATATTTTGTCGCATCACATATAGCTAATAACTAAAAAGATCTGCCCATGGTCTTAGACGTTTTTTTGTATATTGCACTTAATATTCGAAAATCTCAAACAAGTCTTATCATGTCAGTGTTGTTCAGTGGGAAACGTAAAGCGTTACTTTTAGTTCAACGCAACTCGATATGTTCATAGTATTTGACTAAAGCTTGGCCAAAACGCGCGCTCATATTACCAATCAACTTCTGAAATTTTGAAAGTTTGAATTGAAACTTCTATTATAAGAGACTCGTGTGGAATAGAACGAAATTCGCCATTTGAAGTTGAATTACATGTTTATGAAAATTGTCATCATCTCTGCTAACTTTTGAATCTTGAATTTTCCAACTATGGTTTTCAATTGCAAATATTGTTCGGCTACTTTTGCTACCATGGTAAATCAATCTCGCCATGAGAATGGCTACCACCCCGACGAAGTAGGTTTACCAGTCTTTACCTGTTGTATTTGTGCATTCACTTGTAGAAAGCTTTCGGAACTGGAACAACACATGAGGACTTGTCATCAAAAAATTACATACTGTTGTTGGTCCTGCTATATGGGTTTTAACGACACCAGACTATTTGCTCAGCATATGAGTTCTTTGCATTCTTTAACTGTCTTTGGCGATCAATTTCAACCAACACAAGCGCCGGCTGAAACTGCTTTTAATGGTACCCTTCAGAGCTACCATCTGCCGCCATCACCCGAGCCAACACAGACCTTTCTCAGTTTATGCTTCAGCATAAAATATAAAACGATTCGCTTATAGAACAAAAACTCTCACAAGGATCGCAAAAAGTTCAATTTAGTGCTCATCTTCAACTCCGAAAACCAAGTCAAAACGAATATCAGGAAGATGAGCTTAATGAAATTTATGCAAACTCGGTCATGAAAACCGTTTACAGTCAGGGACTTAGCAGTGAGACCTTCTGGACTATGGTCGAGAAGATGATGATAGTGCTAACGACATTTGCTTCAAATGGTAGTGGTTGGGTGCTTGAGAAAGTTATCAAAGTAACTGTGAACTTTGCCCGCTGCCGACCTATAACTGGCTCTTCTTTCATTGCATTACCTTCAAAATTACAAAATTGCCGCGGTTTACTTAATATTCGTAACCATGAGGACGCAAATTGCTTCCTTTACTGTTATATTGCTGCATATCATATGCACAGCAATATTAACTTAGATCAACCAGGAAGGAACTACAACACAGACAAAACTTCACCCGAAACTTACAAGCAAGCCAACCTTCATCAACCAACTGGACACTTCGATATGCCCATGGGGCTAGAAGACATCAATCAGTTCGAAAATCTCAATGAAGTTCTAATCAAAGTTTTTGGGTATGATGGTAGAGACTTATTTCCACTCAGATTGTCAAAGTTTGTCTTAAAATTCACAATGGATCTATTGCTTTTATACGAAGCTGACTGTTACCATTATATTTTGATTACCAACTTGGTTAGAGTATTCTGTCAACTCAGAAATACCAATTTCCGCTTTGCGTTTCATATTTGCCGGAATTGTTCCTGGTTGTGTGAAGAAGGCCTTGCAAAGCTTACCGAACATATAGAGACCTGCTGTGAAAATGCGCCTGCTATTGTTCGATTACCAGCTCCGGGAATTTTTTTTTTATAAATTCAAAAACTTGGCCGCTACCTGGTTTGTTCCATCAGTCATTTACTTTGACTTCGAATGCTTCTTGTGTCCAGTAGCAGGATGCACGCCCCTCGGAAACAACGCATACACAAGAGTTATTGAAAAACACGAGCCCTGTGGGTTTTCACTTGTGATAATTGATCACAACTCAACAAAACCCATCTTCTTCCACTTGGACAGCTCTGCAGATTGCATTACTAAATTTGTAAACATGTTACTCACACTAGTCAAGGATATATACAAGCGCAAACGAGCTTTACCTTTCTTCAGAGGTGACCATAGCCAGTATCCGAAAAGTGCAGCTAGCGAATGTTGGATATTTAACAAAGCCTTTGATGATAACAATGAACAGTCGTCAATTGATCTGGATCACTGCCACTACAGCGGAAAATTTATTGGCTGAGCTCATGAAAAAGGCAACCGAGCACGAAGGAACGTCAACTTTACCCCTGTGGTGGGACATAATATACACAATTATGATCTTCATCACACTTGTTTAGGCCTGCAATCTTGTGAGCCAACAACCACTGTAAGTGTAATTCCATCTACTGATGAAAAATACATTTCCATGAACTTTGGAGTGCTCGTGGAGACCATAACCCTAGATGATGGAAAAACTGATCAAAAGGTATGAAAATCTGAGGTTTATTGATTCATTCAAAATGATGAATTCGTCTCTCGAAAAGTCGGTTGACATTTTACCAAGAGATCATTTTGGAATACTTGCTTCTGTCTTTCCTAACCTATCCTCAACAGAATTGAAGCTCCTCCAGCAAAAAGGATAATACCCCTATTTATATGTTAGCAGTCGAGAAATGTTCAGCAAAAAATCCCTACCGCCACTTAATGAATGGCGTAACACTTTAGAAGGAAACGCAGTAAAAATAACTCAAGAAAACTTGAACCACGCCAAGATGATGTGGAACACTCTGAAATGTGAAACTCTACAAGACTACCACGACGCATACCTGAAAACCGATTGCGCTCTTCTCGCATGCGTTTGTGAGTTCAACAGAGAGCTCCGCTTCTCCACATACAAACTCGATTGCATGCACTTTTACACACTGCCAAATATGGCTAAGGAAGCATCCTTGAGAATATGCAAGGCAGAAGTTGAATTGCTCACAACGCGAGCACCTCGAATTGATAGAAGGCGCAGTACCTGGGGGAGTATGTTCAGTCTACGAGATGAGAAAGTTTACTGCAAATAATAAATATTTACCAGATTATGACTCTTCACTACCCTCGACATTTGGCTTCTGCATGGACGCAAATAACCTGTACAATGGCGTCATGCAGAATGAAATACTCCCTCAATCAGATTTTACGCTAAATTCTGATATTACACTGCCTGAGATACTAAACCGCCCTGATGATAACCCTATCGGTTACATTGTTGAAGTCGACTTGCATTATCCAACAAGTCTACACGATTACCCTCAGGACTTCCCCCTCGCACCATCAAAAAATATTGTTGAGGATGACTGGCTCAGCGACTACCAAGATTTGTGAGAGGGTCATAACCTACCCCCCTCAAAGGTTCCAGATCTGTTGCAGATTTTTTTCGACCAAGAACATTATTTGCTGCATTACAAGCTGTTGAAACTGTATGTTAACTTGGAAAATGCATCGTGTGCTACAGTTTACTCAAAACAATTGGTTAACACCCTATATAACCCTGAACAGTGAGAAGAGACAAGCGGATTCGGATAAATTTGAGGAGAGTTTCTATAACTTTATGAACAACGCCGTTTATGGGAAGAACTGCGAATCGAAACGTCAACGGATGAAAATCGAGCTTACGAGAGACGCAAGACGAAACCTAACCATATTAAGCAAGTTTGAGTTTGATAAATTCAAAGTTTTTAGCGAGAACATGGCAGCTCTCTCCTCCCGCCCAAGAAAGATCTATTGGGATACACCAACTATAGTAGGGGCCACAATACTTGATCTAGCGAAATTCTACATGTATCAGTTTCACTATATAACAATGCGATCTTCATTCGACTGTCGATTACTCTATAGTGATACTGATAGCTTGCTATACCGGATCAATTGTGAAGATCTCTACCGTGAACTTGAGGAGAGCAATGTTCTTGATCAGTTTGACTTCTCAAATTACCCAGAAGATCACAAACTGTACAGCGATGAAAATAAACGCGTCGTCTTAAAATTCAAAGACGAATTTGCCGGGGATTATATAAAAGAGTTTATGTGCCTGAAGCCAAAACTGTACAGCATTACTTCCGCTAGTGAGTATTTTACGTTTAATGATTCAAGAAAAAACTAAAAAAGTAACAACTAACCTAGTATGATTGTCATGATTTGACTGCTTTTTTCTTTTCATAGGTATCCGAAAAATGTTCGCCAAAGGAACAACCAGAGCAGCCCAAAATTTGCTTCGACATGCAGACTACAATAATACACTTGTGACTGGTAGTACACTGCGCGCTGAAAATACAAGGATTGTTTCGGAAAAGCATATTTTACAAACGGTTTCAACAAATAAAATATGTCTCTCTGCTTTTGAAAATAAACGCCACATTTTGAACGGGGAAATTAAAACACTACCATTTGGCCACTAAAAAATTGATCACTGCCGAGTCGAAGATTTTTCTTGGGATAGCGATGAAGTAGAGTGGGACTACGAAAATGTGGAAAATTATGCTCATCTTCCCCTAGATTTGAGTCCAAACTGGGACCATAATAATAGTTTTGTTGAGCCGGATACAACAACAAGTGAAAGCCCGGAAGAATGGGATACACTTGACCCGGGATTTGCAATGACTAGTATTATTAACGATGAACATATTGATAGCGATGATATTGTTGACTTTGATGCTACCACCAGCTCCAGCTCTTCCTCCCCTAACCCATTCATTAATTTTGAAGCTAATGAGTACAGTGAAAGAAGTAGCGATTATGAAGAAGAACCAGCATTTAAAGTTGCGCGCAGACAATTTACTTAAGACCTAATTGCCTAAACTGCGCCTTTTGAATTCCTAACCGCGTAAATTTTGTGTTTAAGAGTGCTAAAATACGTTTCAATAAATTGTTCACTTGCAGCTTTTATCGGAACGAAATTGAATTTAGAACAAATTTGGCTGTTTGACCGAAAACAAGTTTGCCGCCTTGGAAATAGTCTTACATAATCACATCTGGTAAGATTGGAAGTTAATCCCTTTCCGTCTAGGATAACCCCCTATTATCCGATGTAAAAGTATCGTAGGATAATCCCCCCTCTCTTGAGACAGTATTTACTTACTACTTCTGTTTCTTCTTCTTATTCTTCCTCTGCTGCTTCTTCTTCTTTATTTTCCGATAGGAAACACCAGAGATTATGATGAACGAGGTTAAGTCTGATCAAGGCAGATCACCGTTTGGTTGGGTCAGTTTGAACAGTTTAAAACGAGCAGGTGTGTAAAACGATCTAAAGTCTAATCATTTCTGATTATCGTCCCGATCGGTTTGGTCTTGCCTGATTATTGTCTGGATATGGGTCTGATCATTAACACGCACCGCACAGCCTTGGTCGCTTCGATTTTATTAGTATATAGTTGAACCCTTGATTAAGGTGTTGTTCTGTGAATATATAACCCAGTCATGAATTTACATCAACTGCTTTCTTTTTCAGGGAAGTGAGAGGACCTTTCAAAGTTGGATGGGGCTGTGAGTATCTTCAGTTTAATAAGCAAAATGAAGTTAGCATGGTCCTCTGAGTATGGCGCTCCAATTCAAACTCGCGATGACCTCGAAAATGTAGACCTTGTAACCATTGCGGAACATATATCATTTTAGCATTTGGGCTGCGGTCCCAATAAGGAGAGGTAATGCGCCAAATTTATACACTAGTCGGGTGTGGGTGGATATATAAAATAAAGCCATCATTTCGATGCTTTTTTGGTTATTTTAAATTCAACAAAATTCACTTTATATGACTTGAAACCTTGAATTTAACCACATAAAAGGAAACCCTTGTGAATGGATCAAACTTAATCCCACTGGTGCACATTTCTTCGATTTTCTAATATCTTATACTGTTTTAATTCAATGTGATAAGTTTCTAAGTGTTTTAATATGCTATATGCACCAGAAAACAAATTATTATTAGTATTATAATAGTTAAATCCGCTGATTTAATGTTTACTTCTAGGCGCTGAATGTGCTGAATAACAAGATTTTCATCTTTTATCAAACCAGAACGCAAAAGAAGACTAAATTTGGAAAAGAAAATCAGCAAGCAAAATAGCCAAAACTTGGATCAAAGAATTTAACAACACTCCACTACCTTTACCGATTAAAAAAAGTCTCTTTATCGATAACAATTTTACCATATTTCATCAAATACCATATTTCTCATAAAATGAAATGAAAATGAGCATGAAAACAACGGAAATCAGTGGAGTGTGAACAAAATTTTCAATTTCGATATTTCCTTGGAAAAACAAAATTCGAAGAAGTCTTTTATTCCCTATTCTACGCTGGACGAACTTTCTAATGATACCACTCACAACTCATTATAATGAATACAACGATAGGCGACAAATGACACATAATACAACTTGATGATATATTTCCTCCTCCCAGGAAAGGGTCGGAACAAAAATTGTAACATCTAAGTGAGATAAGTTAGAGTGCACAAAAGTACGGTTACCAAGTATTATTTTTACTAGTTCACTATTTCGCCATGGCTTGCTGGCCACAGACATTCTCAGTGGGTACCATGACCATTCACACAATTGGGTTTCTCCCAATGCCATTTTAGCCAATGCCAAGATACCCGCAAGCTGCCATTTTTCACAATGCCGTTTTACCCCAACGCCATTTTTTTTTACTCGTTTGCTAAAATTATTGGAATGACTATTTAGCCGACTATGAAATCAAATGACCCGTGGGATTTAAAACGAATCTATCACATCCGATCATCGGATAATTTAACGAAAATCAAAGAGCCGTGGTAAGGTAGCATTGGGCAAAATGTCATGGATCCCTTAATTTTGAAATCAGAAAAATCAGAGCGGAGTTTGAGGGGAATAAATGTGGAACTGAATGGGAATAGAAGCGGAATTGCAAATTGTCTACTCTTCCTCTCTTATTTTCGTTTGAAACGGTGTATTTTCAACTAAAATCTGCTCACACCATCTCTATAAATTCCAAAAAAATGAAAAGTTATACTTCCGTTTCCTGTGTGTATGGGAGTGCTTATCTGTTTTTTGAATTGCTTTCGTAAACAAAATATTTTTGTAACTTTAATTGAGAACTTGTGTTTTGCCTGCATTCGTTGTTATATTTGCAGTCTGGAAGCTTCATTTCTCCAATCATGGATCTAATTGTCGTCCTGATGTGGCATAGGTTAACCTATTTAAGCATTCAGTTGATACTGAACTGCTCTCATAACTTTGATTTTTTTGTTTTTAGAGAGTACCAGTGTTTTTTTGAACTTCCCACTCTATCAACTTGTTTCAGCCATCTTGTTGCTTGGTCTCACAAAACGGTTACTTTCTAGCGGAGTTAATGGTTTGTTGGCATTGATTCTACGGGTTTTCATAGTTTTCTTTCCTAATTATTTGATCAATTGGCACAAATTTGAGATCTTTTTTTCCTGTATTGTCACAATATTGCAAAAAAAACAAATAACAATTAATATTGTTGCCGTCAAGAAGATACGGCGTTATTGAACGTATCTGAGGTTTTTTATGGAAAGGAGAAGCGAAGCTCATAATGAATAGCCAAAAAGTCTCATGGAGAAAAAAGATCCACGCATGGAGAATTATTCAAGAATATTCTTTTTCTAGATTATTCGGAAATGTTTGCTAACTTAAAATTTAGTTATATTTTCGCAAGTAATAGCCTGTTTTAAAGTAAAATAATAATTAGATCCTTCTATTAAATTGAATACTTTGTATAACTCATTAAAAAATTGAAAAATTAATAAATACTTAACTTACCAGCTAATATTTAAAGACATCTTATATTAGAAATTTTCACTCGTTTGATATCATTCTGTTAATGGTGGTGGCCATTTTTAGCATGACAATCACTTTTTTAAGTTTCCTCATTTTAGCGTGTGATACACATTTTTCGTTTGCACTAAGTGAGACAGGAAATGATAGTTTTTAGTCATATATCAGAGTAACTTCGTCGCAGATGTAGAGAATATAGAGTAGTGGATAGAACTAGGATACCAGTTACACACACGACTTGTCCCATTTCACTATACGCGGAAAGCGTATAGGGATTGGTACAAGTTGGGTGGATGGCTGGTATCCCTGTTCTATCCACCACTCCAAATCAGACCCAAAGTTTTTTTTGCGACAGTGAGGTCTGATATGGGTAGTTGCTCAAAGGCGTTTTTCCTTATTAGCAATTACTAATGCGATGGTCCTCCCTATAATTGGTTACCCACCCGTTCTTCAATTCGGTCTAATTGGCACGTTGTTAACTTCTGGAAATTATATGGTGTAACCGAGGGCAACACGATTGTTGCGAGGAAAAGTGACAGTGGGAATGAACCAAAGTGATGAGATTTTATCACTGATATCCCAGCTTGCACAAAAGCCTGTATCATACACGAATACAGCTGGTTTTTTAAATTTTGGAACACTTTTCTTGAAACAGGTCTCTTACAACACTTTTCTTGAAACAGGTCGGGTCATGAGAAAAAATGGCATTTGAGAGTAAAATTGCTCCATTAAATCTACGATTGGCAATGTTATAAATCACTGTGGTTTGAGAAAAAAAAATTATGCGGAAAATTTTTGTGGCAATTGAGACAACCTTAGCTGTTTGTGACCAATTTAGCAAATGTCTACCAGCTTCAGGATTTAAAAGCAAAAGCATCATTTGTAATTTTCATATGAAAATTTCAGATTCTCTCGACACCGAATTCAGCCCGGGAACTGACTGTTCTGTGGAGCTTCCAGCTACAGTAACAGAAGTAGATGTCGTTTTAACTGGTCCCTCTGGACTCACAATCCAATGGGGCTATCTACAGACAAAAAGTGGGGAGCTCCGTTTCAGTGATGGGCCTTACGTGCTGACTGGAAGTGCTCTAACTATAATAACTGGTGCTCCTTAAGTCACAAAAAGTATCTCTGTCGAGTATAACAACAATCTGCCAAAAACTATGAGCCGAGTGAAATCAAACTCTCGCTCTCTCTTACAACGCGGTCTCCCTCAATGATTCTGCTTCGCTCGTTTTGGCCAATTTTAATTACGAGTTCTGAATAAGAAGAGTCCAGACTGGTCCTTTTATGATGAGCCGCCTAAACTCTTGCAGCGATTGGGAGCCTTTTTAATGTGCAGTTCTAATATTTTTATTTTACCTGACCAAAGTGAAGAGAATAAACACAAACATTTTACATGTGGAAAAATTTAAAAAAAAAAACGCTGATGAAATGAGATTCAAAAACTGTTGATCTGCTGCATTGATGCCACCGTTATGTTAACCAAGTTAATTGTCTATTAAAAAACCCAGAGAAACGAACTTTGAAATGTCTTGATATGATTCTTGGCATGGTCTTAATATGATTCTTGAAAAAAACTCATGATATGCTCGAACTTGCAATATCCTTATTGCACGTAATTCAGTTTCATTTTTGAAGTATTCTTGTTATTGATATGTTGACATGTCATTAAATATAAGTTGAGTGATTCTGTTTGAAATCACTGAGAATTTCTGGTCTTTATCAGGAACACCTACGCTGTTCGAAATGTGGAGCCAGAATTTCGAAGTGACTTCTGACGAGTCATAACATTTTGCAGAAAAAACGAAACGGCCAAGCAAAAGATCGAAAGTTGATTGAAGTCAACTTCTTTGTAAGTACATAGGAATTTCTGTTACTGCGCTTTTTCGGTATTTTGAAATGTGCACGTAAGTGTTTTATTTTTGTTGAATATTAGCTGAGCAAGATCTTAAATTAAATTATCCCATGTCAAGAAACGAAAAATGTGAATTTGAAAGTCATCGCAGGATGCATCAAGTTTCGTTTCATTGCCAACCCAAATTTAAACGACCCTTGCTCGCATGTTATGTTATCGGCAACTCTTTCAAAATACCATAAAAAACATATTCCAGGGCAAAGTGTTGTTGTAATTGGTTGTTATGTATCATTACCTAATTCATTAGTGATATTTATAATAATCTTTCTGAAATGTTTGATATATTTTGACAGCCATGAAAAAAAAAACAAATGTTACAATATTAAAACACATAATATAGTTTTCTAAACTTAAATGGTCAAATTCAAATAGATTGTCTAGAATGTACAAAGCATGCGTTGAAATTAATTAGAAAGTTGCTAATCCATATAACTAATCCCAGTGTTTCTGGAAACTTTAAACGCGTAGAGTCGTACAAAAAATTTTGACAGTCTGAAAGGTAAAATCAAATTGTGCATCTCACAATTAAGATCAATAACAACTTGGCAAATCTTACACTACAAAACCTCTTCTTACGAGCAGAAAATTGTTGAGTCAGATGTTTATTGTGGTATTAATATCCTGTCAGAAGGAAACCTATCAAGTAATATCTTAAAATCAAAGGTCTTTTAAAATAAATAAATCTGCTTCGTTGTTTTCCTAGCTCTCTCTTATGAATGGCATCCCGGACTGGACTCTCGGACAAAATCAGTGCTGAACCATAGTATTTCAATTCCGTATGCTTACTCTGACTAGTACTATGATCATGTCATACTTTAGACTTTTCATGACAAAACTCAGAACAAAAAAATTGTCTTAATTTAGACTTCAGTACAGTCTGAAAAAGCTATTCACATTGAAAGTTTGAAGTCTGAAAATGCTCTTCACAATGCAAAAAATGCCTAAAAATTTATCAAAAAAACTTTTTTTAATGCCCTTACTGATGACAATATAACCTCCGTTATTGCTGATTAATTACTAAATAAAATTCTGAGGTCTTT
This sequence comes from Convolutriloba macropyga, assembly GCF_964194025.1. Classification (NCBI taxonomy): domain Eukaryota; kingdom Metazoa; phylum Xenacoelomorpha; order Acoela; family Convolutidae; genus Convolutriloba; species Convolutriloba macropyga. The sequence continues at coordinate 18,761 of NW_027450422.1, read as the reverse complement.
TAAGAAACAGACAAACATCAACTTCAATTAAGTAAACTGAAAGACGCAAAAATAGCCATGTGAATGCAAGAATTTCACCACTTTACTATAAATTCCTCAAATACAGACAAAATAAGTGCACTCATGTGCATATAACCACCATAATGTGGGTCAAAATGATATTGCAGAATATCACTAAAGTCATTGCGCTTTATTGCACGAGGGTTATCCCAAATTTTGCTCAAAAAGTTGTTCTGCTGTATCACACTAGCAGCCAACCTCAACCGACAATTATAAAAGAGCATGGGTGAGAAATCTGTTCATAAGAAGACACTAACAACTTATCGTTTCGCCTCCACCCTTGTGACCGATCTCAAGTTTCACCTAATGGCTTCAAGTTTTGATTAGTTCATTAATAACCATATCAACCTAAAATGATACAAAGTGAAAGGCGCATGGGAATAATCAAGGTTTCTTCACGCTGTTTTTTTGTGGGATTGTTTCAATGAAAGGAATTGAACAATTTTATCTGTTTCGTAACCACCGCTCCCAAACAACCCACCCCCCCCCCCCCCCCCCCCCACCCGTCCCCGTTCCCCGGTTTTTGACCCGTTATCGGTTAGTCCAATTTGACTCATCCCTTTACTGTTTCATCCATTGGATTGCAGTTGCATTGGATTGCATTGGATTCCATTTGTATATCGTCGGCCCAGATTTGTCTATTTTCGTCGAAGCTAATACTAAGTCATTCACACAAAACTCTATTACAATCTCAAATAAAAACCATAAGAATCTGATGTTTTTGCACAAATTTGTCAAATTCCAGGAACTCGGCGTGTATTTACTGGTTTTGGCGGGTTTTCTGCTAATCTTAATACGTTTCTTCCAACCTTTTAAGATTTTAATTCATTGTCGTGCTCAAAAAGTGCATCGCCCAAAATTTCATTTTTTTTTTCAAAATTTTTATAATTTATCATGATTTTTCTATGAACATCATGGGAATCAAAACCAAGAGTGATCAGTCTATTTTCAGAAAAAAAGTTTCTATGGCACTTGTGCTGCACATCATGATTTGAAAGATAACCTTACGATACACTGATACAGTACTGGGCCGACGATATACAATTGAAATCCAACATTTCAGCACTGAATTACTATGGCACTAAGGTCCGGGATGATAATGACTTCAACATTGAACTTCTCAAAATCATAGCACTGAAATTAGCAGAAATTGGCTTCGTCAGTGTTTTCTTACCAACTGGGAAATTTGAGACCTGGGAAGTACCCCCAAGGCTATCTGAACGCAGTAATTTCAGACTGTTTTCTCGACTCTCTTATATGAATATGGCTGGCCGAAAAGAATGTAGAAATGGAATTTCTAACTTAAGCTATCTTAAGAAATTTAAGAAAACTTAAGAAATTATGGCAAAGTACTAACCTTGGGTTATTTCTCAGAAGTTTCGAATTAAATTAGATTGAAAGAATAATGGCTAAGTAAGTTAGGACTTTAGAGGCGGTTTATTCAACAAATATTGATTTTGATAAGTACTGACAATTCTGACTTTGTCTGAACTGAACGGATTCATAACCTTTGATAAAACTTAAGATTTCTCAGCTCAAATTAGAGGTTACTTACTAAATTGGGGATGAACTTGTTTTCAACATGGGATTTTTTGGGACTTTTCGCATGAGATTAATTTATAAAAAGAAATCGGACTTGATTATATCTCTTTTATTTACTTTTGCGGAGTATATATACCGCTTGATTTTTGTATTTTCTTAGAGCTTCTTTTTGAATTTATTTTGTAAGTGAAGTTTCTCCTTTCTGTTGGTAAGACAGAGAGTTCTTAGCTAGATTTCGGCGTGTTTTTGTTATAGTTGTCTTAGTAGGCATAAGTACTAGAAGTTAATTGGTGTATGTTAACTTTTGTTAAGTAAAGAAGTGTGCCCGTTTTCCTTTATAAGTTAGTTTGGGCAGAAGGTCTTTAAGAGAATTAAAGTCGCCAAGAGGGCTAACTTAGAGAAAAACGAAACTTAGGAATTATTTTCAAAACTTGTTGGAATTTAGAGGCTAAGTCACCGAACCACCATAGCTGAATTTTAAATTCTACATTGGCGACCACAGAGGGATTATCAGAATTTGAAGTATGATTTAAAGCTCATGATTTAAGGAAAATGTGAAAGTTGTCTATATGTGATAACGTGAAAGTTCTAAGCATATAAATAAGGCTTTAAAAAAAATTGCGATCTTTAATTACCTTGTTTCGTTGTACTAGAACCAAAGTGACTTCAACTTCACTGAGAAATGTCATCACAAGAGGAACTTGGTCTCAAACAAAAAGTTGGCGAGAGTATCACAAAGTGGGCGGACAGGGTTTACCAAAAATGCTATCGGGAAAATCTAGAAAAAACGGACCAAGAGTTGGATCGTCTGGCCCACGGGATTTTCATCAACGGGCTACAATTGGAGAGTCTGAGGAGTGAACTTCGTAAAGAGCCATTTGTGGGGTATGCTGTTATGGTGGGCTTAGCTATTGACCTGAGAATCAGTAGTGCAACACAGCCTCAGCCGGTAACAAAGCGGGACGATGATGATGATGCTTGGAGCACTACTGCGACGATTGGGGAACAAAATACCAGAGATGTCGTCACACAAACGGAGACAGAGGTTCTCGAAGCAGCATTCAGTCCCGAATTTCACTTCCGTTTAATTCAATTTGTCCTCTCTGGGCAACAGAAAATGAGATGGGCTCTTGAACACTTGATGCAGGGACAACAGGCAATTGTTGGAGGCCAACAAGTTCAAACGAGGTCCGGGTAGTATGCCAGCAGTGTGGTCAAGAAGGCCACTACACTCGGGGATGCGCAAGATAGAAACGATTTGGGTGCAGTGTTGTCTCTCCTCGAAAGCATCAAAACAAAAGAACTTGCAACTGTTTGTGAATACTCAGACCAAGGACTAACTAAACCTTTTATAAGTTCTTTTTCTATAAATTTGTTTTACATTGCTATTTACTGATGTAAATCGTTTAACTATGTAATTATAACTATTCAGGAGAATAGTTAGGTCCGAGTGGATGGTGTAGAAATGGAATTTCAAACTTAAGCTATCTTAAGAAATTTAAGAAAACTTAAGAAATTATGGCAAAGTACTAACCTTGGGTTATTTCTCAGAAGTTTCGAATTAAATTAGATTGAAAGAAAAATGGCTAAGTAATTTAGGACTTTAGAGGCGATTTATTCAACAAATTTTGATTTTGATAAGTACTGACAATTCTGACTTTGTCTGAACTGAACGGATTCATAACCTTTGATGAAAATTAAGATTTCTCAGCTCAAATTAGAGGTTACTTACTAAATTGGGGATGAACTTGTTTTAACCATGGGATTTTTCGGGACTTTTCGCATGATATTCATTCATAAAAAGAAATCGGACTTGATTATATCTCTTTTATTTACTTTTGCGGAGTATATATACCGCTTGATTTTTGTACTTTCTTAGAGCTTCTTTTTGAATTTAATTTTGTAAGTGAAGTCTTTCCTTACTGTTGGTAAGACAGAGAGTTCTTAGCTAGATTTCGGCGTGTTTTTGTTATAGTTTTCTTAGTAGGCATAAGTACTAGAAGTTAACTGGTGTAAGTTAACTTTTGCTAAGTATAGAAGTGTGCCCGTTTTCCTTTATAAGTTAGTTTGGGCAGAAGGTCTTTAAGAGAATTAAAGTCGCCTAGAGGGCTAACTTGGAGAAAAACGAAACTTAGGAATTATTTTCAAAACTTGTTGGAATTTAGAGGCTAAGGCCCCGAACCACCTTATCTGAATTTTAAATTCTACAGAGAATTAACCGTCACTTTCAATTTGTGGTCTGGCTCGAAGTCCAAAACAATCAGAAATGAGTCAGCTGGCGTAGAAAAATCGTCAGGTAATCTCGTCCTGTATCGTGAAAGACAGGTAATCAGCTAACAACAAATCTAAAAACAAAGACAGGTAATCAGCTAAAAACAACTTATTTGGTCTCTCACGCCGTAGTTGAGGGACATGTCGGCTCGAACACATCATGATAAAGCATCAGAACCAATCGTACTAAAAACATCTGATTTGCAATGGCATGTTCTGTAAAACAAATATCCAACGTTATAGTCTATTGTTACAAGCAAACCAGAGGCATAGTGTAGGCTGCGGGCTGAGTTTGGCGAAGGGTTCTCCTTCTACGCGCTCTGGTTTTCAAGAAGTGGATTCAGTTCAGCTTCAACTGATATTTTCTCATTTCATATTTTTTTTTCAGGGTGCAAGGCTGTGGCACCCACTTTTTTCCTGATTCTTCATGAATCTTTTTTCTTTCCAGACGTGTCTTCTACACCCCCGAAGGAGTTGAATGACCTCTGTAAAAGACTGAGATAGCATTTTTGCTGATCGGCTCGCATATTGTTTCGCGATAATGCGGCTGAGAATTTTTGGGCACAATATGCAGAATATTGTGCATTTCGGTGTTTAAAAAATTCGAGAATTTGGCTTGGTTGATCAATGGCACTTTCGAGCCGTAGCAAAATATCTAGTAAAGTATACAATGCAGCAGGCCCAATCAATAGCTGAACAAAATATCAAACTAAGTAATTTCAGGCTCGCACGACAGCAGTTATGTTCCATAGCCGTCGAAATATTAACTATCTAACCAAATTCCAGTTTTGTCCCGGCAATGACACCTTCATTAAGGCACACAGAAGGCTGTTTCAATATAAGAAATCAGTTAAATGGAGAATGTCGCAAGGCTAGCTTAAATGCTACCGTGAGTAATCTGTATATGGGTACCTCCGCAGCATAGAGCCAGCGAGACGGTACCCATATACACATTACTCTAATTCCCTTTATATATCCACTACTCTATATTCACTTCTTTTATATTTTAAATCTATCATTTTTTGTCTCACTTAGTGCAAATCACTAGTGTCGAGTTAAGCTGGTAATTAACCGTCATCAGACGGATAGTTTGGGATCTATGCCCACTGACTCCAGTGGACGTCCCCAGATACTAGTATAAAACTAATCAGTGAAATTTCTTCGCAGATGAGACCATGTAAAAAGCACGTAAAATCAACTTGCGAAAAATGTTGTAAACACTTCGTGGATAACTTGAATGAAAACCAGCTTAACTCTTTTATAAATTTAAACTTTCTGCTAATATTTTATAAAAATTAATTATCTGCGAAGCAGCTTCACTGGTAAAACCTAAATTCACCATAACTATCTCTAATACCTTTATCATCAAATGGATCAATAGCTGTTTTATATTGTTCCTAACTATTTTATGTTGTTAGTTTCTAAATGATGCCTATTACTATCAATAGTATAATTAGTTACATATTTAGATTTACCTTCATATATTGCACTAGTATAATCTTCCAAAATAATTTGATTTTTAAAAGTAGCTTTAGTTATTCCTTTTAACTTTATCTCTTCTTCTCTTTTAACAGTATTGTAACAATATGCTTTAGCTTAAAGGAAGCAGGCTTCCATTATAGCATCATTAGGTAATTCATCTTTCATCTTACCTAACTCATTATTATGTAATTTATCTTTTAATCTTATTTATCTCTTCACTAATACTACTACCTAAGGCAACATTAATATTTATATATATGCTGTCAGTATCTGTATAATGATAGCTACAATCTAATTCTTTTTCAAAGTAATCATATATGGCTTTATACATATATAGCTTAGCTTTTTCTAATATAACAAAACCTATATAATTAAACTTATCTAATTTTACATTACCTCGATTTTTATGTACAGCTACTAATTACTTATCGAATTCCACAGCATATTTAAAACTAATATTTTCTACTATTTTTGTATACCTATCTACATCATTAACTAACGCTATATCTTGTCTATTGTATACATTCTCTATTGTTTTTCTATAGAACGCATTATTCATCAGTTTAAAGAATACATCTCCGAATTTATCACCTTAAGCTTTAGCTTCTTTTCTTTTCTGAATAGTAAACTCAATATAGGGCTTTAACCATTCTCTCTTACTATATTCTAACTTTTGCTTAATTGTAATATCTTCTAATTTCAAACCATGATCTAAATACCAATCTAACATCTCTCCATCTATTACATAATCTACCTTTTCTGTTAATTTTAGCATTAACTTCTCATTGGATTTATATCCTTTCTTTTTATTTACAATTTGATAATCTGTAAACTGATAGACACATGCTTTTGTTTTCTCAGCGAAGAATCTATACTTATTTGTTTTCTGTTTCAACTCATCACTATACTTAATATCAATGGTGTAGATATAACCTGTGCTAGAGCTAGATCTAGTGTATACTAGGTTATTGGTGAAACCAGTTCCTGGATCACACATACTTATCTCGCCAGTTGGTAATGCTTGCACCATAGCAGAAACATACAATGAATTGAAGTCTAAATACTTTAAATAATTCTCTTTCCCAGCATACTCAGGATCTATCTGCTTATTCATACATTTTACATGACAATCACCCAATACTGAAGCTAACCCACCTCTAATACCATGTTGTATTGAATCATAAATATTAACTTTTACTTTTGTATAATATTTAAGTCTAACATTAGTATATTTCAACCCACACAACCAGGTTAACCCAGGAGTAGAATATGTGTAACATGGTTCTATTTCATGATATTCTAAACACATAGCTCTCAATTTCTCAAATGCATCAACTGATAACAATACATCTGTTTTAAGATATAACATCATATAATCCTTTATTGTCTCACATTTAGTATATTTCCAACAATCAATTGCTTGCTTATTTTCTTTATATGTTATACCACTTTGTTTCAACTTAGAATAGAATGCTAACTTAGGTAGTAAAATTGTTTCATGTATTTTTTCTATACTATCAACCCATTCATATGGGAATATACCTTTACGTCTTGCTAAGCCACATTTATTTAATGTTATACATTCTTCATTACCCAATGTTTTACTTATAGCATCTAAGCTAAATGGATGGAAGAACCTAAACATATCCAAGGCTTTAGCATAACCCTTATCAATACTAACATAATTCTCATCAGTTTTAGTTAACACTTTAAGTCTAATCTTCTTTGCTAGTTTAGTTATAAACAAGTGATTATCATAATTAGTAGAGTTAAATGCATTTAATGATACGAATGTATTCTTTGCTTGGAGAATACATTTATTGTGATCATAACCTCTAAATTTACCTTTTAGATGATCATGATCTCTAACAATGTCTTCACCCAAGTTCTCATTACAATAGTAACATCTCTTAACCTCAACGTTCTCTTACCCTCAATAGTAACATCTACTATAAAAAGGAGTAATACTATCTTCTTTCAATGGAATATTTATACTAAATATATCTTTAAATAATTTAATATAATAATCTACTCCTTCTACAAACCAATCAACTATATCGGTCGTGCCGCCACATCGTGGATCTTGACCCGAATAACTTTCATACTTAACTTCTAATATATCAGGATGGTCACTTTTTATATATAAACCACAAGCAATAGGTAAGAGTTTACTATCTTTTATTATACATTCAAAATCATTATACATAGCAAATGGTACTCTGTTTTTATAATGGAACTTATCAAACTTTAGGTAATCATCTTTATGGAATGTTATTCTTCCTAAATATTTCTGTGTATTACATAACTCTAAATGGTTATTTAATGCATCTTCTGTTCTAAGTGATACACAACATTTTAGACATGGATAACATATATGTTTAGATGATTTTTTTTTAAGAATGATACTTCTTTACATAGGAAGTAATAATTATCCCAGTATAATATATTACATCTTTTATGATCATTATGATTAATTAATACAGGATTAATGGTTTTGTTTTTTTTAGATTAAACACAATAAATAATATTTTATCTTTATTTAGTTCTTGTGTTTTCTTTAAGTGATAATAATCATATGGAGGTATAACCCATTTGGCAATTTTATCTCATTAATATATTCAGGTTTATTATATTTACTAACTCTGTCTGGATCACGTGATGCAGGATGTAGATAAGCAATTAGACACCATAGCAAACACTTATTAACAGTATTATGTATATTAGGTTTATATCTAGACGTGAATGGTAACTCAGTATCACATCCACCACTTGGATAAAACCTGTGAATTTACATTGTCCTTTTAACAAATTGTTGCATGCTCCATCCAGATTGATTCATCTCTTGCTCCTGCATTCTAGACTCAAGTTCCCCATTCAATAAATCCAAGTCATGTGCACCATTAGATTGCCTAGTCATTAACTTAAAGGTGAATTCGTTTTCTTCTAACTTATCTTCTGTAGGTTTTGTATATTTAATTACATCAAAGGTGTTAAACTTAATATGGGGATGTATGTTATGCAATGACTCCAGTATATTCAAGAATTTAGGATCTTCATAATTACTACTAGTTATTATTATTTGATTATGCTTCATGGTATGATCTAATCCTAACTCATTAACTTTATCGCGCCACTTCCCATCAACAAGTTTTTTCTGATTAACATTTTCCTTATGTTCATCTGATTCATTGTGTTCATTTTTATTGTTATATCTATTATTACATATATTACAATATCAATCGGCCATATTATCCTTAGTTATATCCTTATCTATATCCTTATCTTTACCATCAGTGAAACCACTGCGCGGATTTACATTATCTAGATGCATCCTTGTTTTTAAATGTTGATCCACACTATATTGACTCAGAGTAGTCTTACATATTACACAATCAAACTTACTCCCATTCTTTATTATTTCCCCATTAGGCAATCGTACATTATTCCTATGTTTTAATGTTGTCACATGACTATCATAAGCAGTATTATTATCAAGATGCATATCACAATTATCACAAAACTTTATTCCATCTAGTTCTGGATACTGCTCATCTAACTTTTGTTCTATATCTTCATTATTAACTTTTATTCCATCCTCATTAGCACTCTCAATAACTTTATTTCTATTATATAATCGTTCGTTCTTTTTATGTTTAAGTGATTGAATGTGTCCGTTATAATTCTTTCGAGTTATCTCTCCATCACATTCTTCACATCTAATCTTATTTGTTTTAGGCTTTTGGACATAGACAAAACCATCAGATAAATCTGAGTCTAATCTGAATCTTTAGAATGATCTAAGTCATTAGATTGATCTAAGTCTTTAGATTGATCTAAGTCTATAGATTGATCTAAATCTGGAAAGTATTTTGCTTCAGCCTTTCGCAATGACTCACGCATATTTTCTTCTCTTTGTTTTAATTTTGCATCCAGTTTATCATATGATTATTTTATTTCTCCATTTATTTGATTAAACCTTCTGATTGATTCCAAAGATTTTTCTAATTCTACGTTTTGTCTTTCCTTATCTACTGGTTTTATTTCTTCTCTTGGATTTTTTTTGTTCTTTAACTTTTGGAGAGCCATGCTAGTAAAACTAGATTGAGCTCGCTCACTTCCAGATTGGTCTTGTCCATGTGATTGGACTTGTCGATGAGATTGGACCTGTCCCCCGCCAAAATGGACCTGTCCATGTGTTTGGACTTGTCCATGTGATTGGACGTGTTCACTCGTTGAATGAATGTTGCCGGTATAATCTTGCTGATTCATTTTTATATGCCAAATTTTGAAATAATAATATTTATATACCTTTCGCATACTATAAAAATGATTAGATTCAAATGTGATAAATGTAAAAATAAGGCTTGGTGTTGGAGTTGTGATGAGTGTCAAAGTAAACCGTTCCAATGTTTTGTATGTAATAAGATTATAACATATAGAGACAGACATAATCATTTGCAAGTGCACTTTAATAATCCCAATCAATATTAATTATGCACAATGTGTAAAGTAAATGAACACATCTCTCAGTATAGATTTTATTATTTCTATTGTACGTTATAAATATATCTCCATAGATATAGGTTTCATCAAACAAAAGAAAGATTCTTAGAATATGCAAAGAAATATAATATTGAAGTAAAGCCATAACTAATTATAATAGGTTTTTCACCCCAAATAAAATGTTTCTGATGTTTCCGCTTTTTATTATGTTGATACTTATTATTATAATTGTTTATTGGAATTATGGTAAATATTCTGATTTAAGGAAGAGTTTCAAAGGATATAGGAATATTGTACCAGAACCATTTGAAATTAAAAAACATAACTTCATTATTTATGGTCTATCTAATTTTGGTAAAATAATTTTTTTAAAAGATTATTGTGGTTTGTATGAGACTGTTAATGTATTCTGTATTGATGGTACTGAGTGGAAGGGTTATAATATATATGGCATTGATGATAGTTTTGCTAATAGTCTTATTGTATTTGATGATATGGGAGAAAGCATTAGCTTACCAGCTATAGACTCATTGTATTCTAAACGTAGACTTCATAATATTAATATAATCTGTGTAGGTCATACTGTAACAGATTTAAATACAAAAGCAAGAGATAACACCCCAGCTATATATATATATATATATATATATATATATATATATATATATATATATATATTACTTTAAATAGTTCACAACAATTCTTTGAAAGAGTACAAGAGAAGTTTAAAATTGATTCTAAATTGATTCTAATCTATATAGATTCAAACATTATAACTATGGTGTAATAAATTATGATACTATTAGTGACTATTATATTGTATTACATAAAAATAAAAATGTTGTATGTGATTCTAGGATAGATGATCTTGATATTGAGAAGTATGTTGATTATACAGAGTTTAAAGAAAAGGGATATAATATACTAAGAATTTATTTAACAGATAGAATGATAGAACCAACACATATTAAACCAAAAGAGTTAATGTTCTATTTTGAAGAATATTTAGAGTTTAAGGGAATAAATAAATCAATTAATTTATATAAAATATATACAAATATAAAAAATATACTTAGTGAGATACATAGTGGCTATTATGCTATAGCTGGCATATGTACTATGGTAGGATTTGGTTATTCTTACTTTCAAAAACATGGTAATAATAATGATAATAATTTTAATGGTATAGATATAATGAATATAGATATAGCAAAAATTAAATTTAAAAATGGTAAGAATATGACAATAGGTTATGGTATGACCGATAAAAACATAATTGATTTCTATGATCCATTTAATATAGTATGTGTGTTAGTTAGTTGTCTTATAAGTATTTATGCAACTCATAATCATATTAATTCTAATTCTAAAAATGGCGATAGTATGTAGAGAATGTAATAATGAAATTGATACTAGTAGTGGTTATCCAGAACACAAACTAATGAGTCATTACAATATTTTTCATAAAAAGTTAATGGAAATATGTATGAAATGCATGCAAAGAATATATAGTGGTTATCATCTGAAAGATGGATGTATAGATAAACGTACAGGCCTTATATCATCATTACCTAGTTATATTAACTATAATAATGTTAATAATAGTAATGATAATATTGATAATAATAAAGATGATAAAGATGATTTAAATAAAGTTTTAAATGATCTGAAAGACAATATTAAAGAAGATTTAAAAGAATTTATTAGGACTCATTTAAAACAAGAGATCATTAATGAATTAAAACTAGAGATTAAAAACGAAATAAAAAAAGAAGTTAAAACTGAAATAGAAGGAGGTGCTATAAATAATTTAAAGACTGATGTTAATATTAAGAATCCATCTAAAGAAATTAAATCAACTAGGACTTGTTGTTTATGCAAAATTGAAAAGAATAAAGATTGTTTTTATAAGACTGGAGGTTTATGTAAAGAATGTTCCTCTGAAAAAGTTCCATGTCCAATGTGTAACATTTTTCAAAATAGGTCTTCCCTTAGAAAACATATGAAGAGACCACACATAAAATAGAAAGATAATTTTTAATAAAAATTAATTAGAAGCCATATATTTATGAGATAATTCTCTCATTATGCCTTTTACTTTGTTAATTACAAATTACACAGAATAACACAGAATAACAAGGATAACTAGAATTATGGATTAAATTAGAATCTTAGTAATTCCGCACTCATGCGGAATTACTAGGATTCTAATTTAATCCATAATTCTAGTTATCCTTGTTATCAATATTAACATCAGTCTTTAAAATATTTATAGCACCTCCTTCTATTTCTGTTTTAACTTCTTTTTTTATTTCGCTTTTAATCTCTAGTTTTAATTCATTAATGATCTCTTGTTTTAAATTAGTCCTAGTATTTTCTTTTAAATCTTCTTTAAAATTTCTTTCAGATCATTTAAAACCTTATTTAAATCATCTTTATCATCTTTATTATTATCAATATTATCATTACTATTAATAATATTAGTATAGTTAATATAACTATTAATGATGATTATAAGGCCTGTACATTTATCTATACATCTATCCTTAAAATGATAACCAATATATATTCTTTGCATGCATTTCATACATCTTTCTATTGACTTTTTATGAAAAATATTATAATGACCTGTTAGTTCGTGTTCTGGATAACCTCTACAAGTATCAATTTCAATATTACATTCTTCACATACTATCTCCATTTTTAGAATAAGAATTAACATGATTATGAGTTGCATAAAAACTTATAAGACAACTAACTAACACACATTTTATATTAAATGAATCATTGAAATCAATTATGTTTTATAAACTATACCATAACCTATTGTCATATTCTTACCATTTTTTAAGTTAATTTTTGCTCTATCTATACTCATTATATCTATACCATTAAAATTATTATCTATATTTTTACCATGCTTTTGAAAGTACGAGTAACCAAATCCTACCATAGTAACAATGCCAGCTATAGCATAATAGCCACTATGTATCTCACTAAGTACATTTTTTGTAAATATTAATATATATTGATATATTTGTATATATTTTATATAAATTAATTGATTTATGTATTCCCTTAAACTCTAAATATTCTTCAAAATAGAACATTAACTCTTTTGGTTTAATATGTGTTGGTTCTATCATTCTATCTGTTAAATAAATTCTTAGTATATTATATCCCTTTTCCTTAAACTCTGTATAATCAACATACTTCTCAATATCAAGATCATCTATCCTAGAATCACATACAACATTTTTATCTTTATGTAATACAATATAATAGTCACTAATAGTATCATAATTTATTACACCATAGTTATAATGTTTAAATCTATATAGATTAGAATCAATTTTAAACTTCTCTTGTACTCTTTCAAAGAATTGTTGTGAACTATTTAAAGTAATATATATAGCTGGGGTGTTATCTCTTGCTTTTGTATTTAAATCTGTTACAGTATGACCTACACATATTATATTAATATTATGAAGTCTACGTTTAGAATACAATGAGTCTATAACTGGTAGGCTAATGTTTTCTCCCATATCATCAAATATAATAAGACTATTAGCAAAACTATTTAAATTATCTAATAATTTTAAATCATCAATGCCATATACATTATATCCCTTCCACTCACTACCATCAATAAAGAATACATTAACAGTCTCATACAAGCCACAATTATCTTTTATAAAATTTGTTTTACCAGAATTAGATGGACCATAAATAATAAAGTTATGTTTTTTAATTTCAAATGGTTTTAGTACAATATTTCTATATCCTTTGAAACTCTTCCTTAAATCAGAATATTTACCATAATTCCAATAAACAATTATAATAATAAGTATCAACATAATAAAAAGCGGAAACATCAGAAACATTTTATTTGGGGTGAAAAACCTATTATAATTAGTTATGGCTTTACTTCAATATTATATTTCTTTGCATATTCTAAGAATCTTTCTTTTGTTTGATGAAACCTATATCTATGGAGATATAGGCATAACCTATAATAGAAATAATTAAATCTATACTGAGAGATGTGTTTATTTACTTTACACATTCTGCATAATAAATATTGATTGGGAAACTTAAAGTGCACTTGCAAATGATTATGTCTGTCTCTATATGTTATAATATTATTACATACAAAACATTGGAATGGTTTACTTTCACACTCATCACAACTCCAACACCAAGCCTTATTTTTACATTTATCACATTTGGTACTAATCATTTTTAGAGTATTGAAAAGGTATGAAAATAATATTATTTCAAAATTTGGCATATAAAAATGAATCAGCAAGATTATACCGGCAACATTCATTCAACGAGTGAACAAGTGCAATCACATAGACAAGTCCAATCACATGGACAAGTCCGTTTTGGTGGGGGACTGGTCCAATCTCATGGACAAGTCCAATCACATGGACAAGAGCAATCTGGAAGTGGACGAGACCAATCTCGAAGTGAGCGAGCTCAATCTAGTTTTAATAGCATGGCTGTCCAAATCTTAAAAAATAAAAATAATCCAAGAGAAGAAATAAAACCAGTAGATAAGGAAAGACAAAAGGTAGAATTAGAAAAATCTTTATAATCAATCAGAAGGTTTAATCAAATAAATGGAAAAATAAAAGAATCATATGATAAACTGGATCAAAATTAAAACAAAGAGAAGAAGATATGCGTGAGTCATTGCGAAAAGCTGAAGCAAAATATTTTCCAGATTTAGATCATTCTATAGACTTAGATCAACCTAATGACTTAGATCAATCTAATGACTTAGATCAATCTAAAGATTCAGAATAGACTCAGATTCATCTGACGGTTTTGTCGATGTCCAAAAGCCGAAAACAAATAAGATTAGATGTGAAGAATGTGATCAAGAGATAACTCGAAAGAATTATAACAGACACATTTAATCACTTAAACATAAAAAGAACGAACGATTATATAATAGAAATAAAGTTATTCAGGTTAATAATGAAGACATAGAACAAAAATTGGATGAGCAGTATCCAGAACTAGATGGAAAAAAGTTTTGTGATGATTGTGCTATGCATCTTGATAATAATACTGCTTATGATAGTCATGTGACAACATTAAAATATAGGAATAATGTAAGATTGGTTAATGGGGAAGTAATAAAGAAAGGGAGTAAGTTTGATTGTGTAATATGTAAGACTATTCTGAGTCAATATAGTGTGGATCAACATTTAAAAACAAGGATGCATCTAGATAATGTAAATCTGCGAAGTGGTTTCACTGATGGTAAAGATAAGGATATGGATAAGGATATAACTAAGGATAATATGGCCGATTGATATTGCAATATATGTAATAATAGATATAACAATAAAAATGAACACAATGAATCAGATGAACATAAGGAAAATGTTAATCAGAAAAAACTTGTTGATGGGAAGTGGCGAGATAAAGTTAATGAGTTAGGATTAGATCATACCATGAAGCATAATCAAATAATAATAACTAGTAGTAATTATGAAGATCCTAAATTCTTGAATATACTGGAGTCATTGCATAACATACATCCCCATATTAAGTTTAACACCTTTGATGTAGTTAAGTATACAAAACCTACAGAATATAAGTTAGAAGAAAACGAATTCACCTTTAGGTTAATGACTAGGCAATATAATGGTGCACATGACTTGGGTTTATTGAAAGGGGAACTTGAGTCTAGAATGCAGGAGCAAGAGATGAATCAATCTGGATGAAGCATGCAACGATTTGTTAAAAGGACAATGTAAATTCACAGGTTTTATCCAAGTGGTGGATGTGATACTGAGTTACCATTCACGTCTAGATATATATTTAATATACATAATACTGATAATAAGTGTTCGCTATGGTGTCTAATTGCTTATCTACATCCTGCATCACGTGATCCAAATAGAGTTAGTAAAAATAATAAACCTGAATATATTAATGAGATAAAATTGCCAAATGGGTTATACCTCCATATGATTATTATCACTTAAAGAAAATACAAGAACTAAATAAAGATAAAATATTTTTTAATGTGTTTAATCTAAAAAATAAAACTATTAATCCTGTATTAATTAATCATAATGATCCTAAAGGATGTAATATATTATACTGGGATAATCATTACTTCCTATGTAAAGAGGTATCAATCTTATTAAGAAAATCATCTAAACTTATGTGTTATCCATGTCTAAATTGTTGCGTATCATTTAGAACAGAAGATGCATTAAATAAACATTTAGAATTATGTAATACACAGAAACAAGTAGGAAGAAGAACATTCCATAAAGATGATTACCTAAAGTTTGATAAGTTCCATTATAAAAACAGAGCACCATTTGCTATATATTATGATTTTGAATGTACAATAAAAGATAGTAAACACTTGCCTATTGCTTGTGGTTTATAAATGAAAAGTGACTATCCTGATATATTAGAAGATAAGTATGAAAGTGTTTTCGGGTGAAGATCCACAAAGTGGCGGCTCGACCGATATAGTTGATTGGTTTGTAGAAGGAGTAGAATTTCATAATAAATTATTTAAAGATATATTTAGTGTAAATATTCCATTGAAAGAAGATAGTATTACTCCATTTTATAGTAGATGTTACTATTGTAATGAGAATTTGGGTGAAGACATCGTTAGAGATCGTGATCATCTAAATGGTGAATTTAGAGGTAATGCTCACAATAAATGTAACCTCCAAGCAAAGAATTCACTTGTACCATTATATGCATCTAATTCTACTAATTATGGTAATCACTTATTTACAACTAAACTAGCAAAGAAGATTAGACTTAAAGTGTTAACTAAAACTGATGAGATTTATATTAGTATTATTGATATGGGTTATGCTAAAGCCTTGGATATGTTTAGGTTCTTCCATCCACTTAGCTTAGATGCTATAAGTAAAACATTGAGTAATGAAGAATGTATAACATTGAATAAATGTGGCTTAGCAAGACGTAAAGGTATATTCCCATATGAATGGGTTGATAATATAGATAAAATACATGAAACAATTTTACTACCTAAGTAAGCATTCTATTCTAAGTTGAAACAAAGTGGTATAACATGTAAAGAATATAAGCAAGCCATTGATTGTTGGAAATATACTAAATGTGAGACAGTAAAGGATTATATGATGTTATATCTTAAAACAGATGTATTGTTATCAGTTGATGCATTTGAGAAATTGAGAGCTATGTGTTTAGAATACTTTGAAATAGATCCATTTTACACATATTCCACTCCTGGTTAACCTGGTTGTGTGGGTTGAAATACACTAATGTTAGACTTAAGTATTATAAAGAAAATACAGTTAATTTTTATGATACAATACAACTTGGTATTAGAGGTGGTTAACTTCATTATTAGGTGATTGTCATGTAAAATGTATGGATAAACAGATAGATCCTGATTATGCTAGGAAATAGAATTATTTAAAGTACTGGGACTTCAACTCATTGTATGCTTCTGCTATGGTGCAAGCATTACCTACTGGCGAGATAAGTATGTGTGATCCATGAACTGGTTTCACCAATAACATAGTATACACTAGATCTAGCTCTAACACAGGTTATATCTACACCATTGATATTAAGTATAGTGATGAGTTCAAACAGAAAACAAATAAGTTTTCATTCTACCCTGAGAAAACAAAAGCATGTGTCGATCAGTTTACAGATTATCAAAATGTAAATAAAAAGAAAGAATATAAACCCAATGAGAAGTTAATGCTAAAATTAACAGATAAGGTAGATTATGTAATAGATGGAGAGAGGTTAGATTGGTATTTAGATCATGGTTTGAAATTAGAAGATATTACAATTAAGCAAAAGTTAGAATATAGTAAGAGAGAATGGTTAAAGCCCTATATAAAGTTTAATATTCAGAAAAGAAAAGAAGCTAAAGCTAAAGGTGATAAATTTGGAGATGTATTCTTTAAACTGATGATTAATGCCTTCTATGGAAAAACAATAGAGAATGTATATAACAGACAAGATATAGAGTTAGTTAATGATGTAGATAGGTATACAAAATTAGTAGAAAATATTAGTTTTAAATATGCTGTGGAATTCGATAATGAATTAGTATCTGTACATAAAACTCGAGGTAATGTAAAACTAGATAAGTTCAATTATATAGGTTTTGTTATATTAGAAAAAGCTAAGCTATATATATATATATATGTATATATATATATATATATATATATAAATATTAATGTTCAATTAGGTTGTAGTATTAGTGAAGAGATAAATAAGACAAAAGATATATTACATAATAATGAGTTAGGTAAGATGAAAGATGAATTACCTAATGATGCTATAATAGAAGCCTGCTTCCTTAAAGCTAAAGCATATTGTTACAATACTGTTAAAAGAGAAGAACAGAAAAAGTTAAAAGGAATAACTAAAGCTACTACTAAAAATCAAATTATTTTTGAAGATTATACTAGTGCAATATATGAAGGTAAAACTAAATATGTAACTAATTATAATATTGATTGTAATAGACATCAATTAGAAACTAAGGAACAATATGAAATAGCTATTGATCCATTTGATGATAAAGGTATTAGAGATAGTAATGATGAATTTAGGTTTTACCAGTAGAGCTGCTTCGCAGATAATTTTTTTTTTATAAAATTTTAGCAAAAATTTTAAATTCATAAACGAGTTAAGCTGGTTTTTATTCAAGTTATCCACGAAGTGTTTACAACAATTTTCGCAAGTTGATTTTACGTGCTTTTTACATGGTCTCATCTGCGAAGCAATTTCACTGATTAGTTTTATACTAGTATCTGGGGACGTCCACTGGAGTCAGTGGGGATAGAACCCAAACTATCCGCTGATAACGGTTAATTACTAGCTTAACTCGACACTAG